>NC_069077.1:134664909-134967939 GCF_025698485.1 Gossypium arboreum
CATAGAAGAAACGTTGTAGGCAAAAGACTTTCATATTAAGAGATACTTGAATTTTTGTGAGACAAGGTCAGAGTGATTTCGAGCTCCCTATTCTGAATTTATAAAATCATTAAAAATTATAAAAGAATAATTATGGGTTATAATTTATATTCTTAAAATCCTTAATGAGTCTATTTTTAAAAGAAACAAATAGAAACATCATCCGAATCCCGTATGAGAAGATAATTAATTTTTAGTGAAGAGGGGTCAGAACTGTCAGACAGCAAAACAGGAGAGACTTTAAAGAATAAACTATAATTATTGGCTTGACCGAAAATTCTAAAAATTTTATGGTAGGAAGATATGTGAGTCTAGTTTCAGGAAAAATTAGTGGATCTTAATTTTGAGTTCCGTAGCTCAAGATATTAATAATTTAGTGAGTATGACTTGAGTGGACAGTTTTGATGTGAATATAAGTAATTAATGGAATTTTTGTGTAATTATTCCCTAAACTTCGGTAACATCTTGTAACCCTGTTCCGGTGACGGATGTGGGTTAGAGGTGTTACATAATACGTATGCAAAACCGATTGTTACTATCCTCTGACCTGTGATGCCTTTTGTTGCTATGATATGTACATCCTTGTGCATCAGTAGCTCAAGATATTAATAATTTAGTGACTATGACTCGAGTGGACAACTTTGATGTGAATATAAGTAATTAATGGAATTTTGTGTAATTATTCCGTAAACATCGGTAACATCTTGTAACCCTGTTCCGGTGACGGATGTGGGTTAGAGGTGTTACATAATACGTATGCAAAACTGGTTGTTACTATCCTCTGACCTGTGATGCCTTTTGTTGCTATGATATGTACATCCTTGTGCATCAGTAGCTCAAGATATTAATAATTTAGTGACTATGACTCGAGTGGACAGCTTTGATGTGAATATAAGTAAATAATGGAATTTTGTGTAACTATTCCGTAAACATCGGTAACATCTTGTAACCCTGTTCCGGTGACGAATTACATAATACGTATGCAAAACCGGTTGTTACTATCCTCCGACCTGTGATGCCTTTTGTTGCTATGATATGTACATCCTTGTGCATCGGTAGCTCTCTTGCACTGAATCGGAGTCAAATTATATCAAAAGATGGTCTCCAATTGGTTCTTCCGGTTTTGGCATTTCACGCTGTGGCATTCGCTATCAGATATTGGATATTGAAGATTCCTTCTTTCAGGTAATTCAAACCTCCTATATTACATCCTATGTATTTAGAAGTTCCCCGAAAATTGCTTTAACCACGTCCAACGCATAACCGGTTACCTATATAGAGATACCATACTGTTATGCGCAGGCAAGAGAAGAAGTTTGTCGAACAGTATCGTTATGCAGTGGAATGCAAAGCTCGACAATGGCAGGGCTTCTGGCTATCCAGTTCCTAGGAGGTAACAGTCAAGCAGTTCCAGTGGCATGCTCTGTCATAGCAATGTCTATTATGGGTCTTTCATTTACCTCTTTCTGGGGCAGTGGTTACCGTCTTTACTTGCCCCACAAACTGGGCCTGTTGTTCAGGAGGCTCAATGAATCAAAGACCCAAAACATGTTCCTGGAACTCAGAATTGAATCAAAGCTAAAGTTCCGGCACAAAACAGTCTAAAATAGGAAAAGAATGTTGCACAGTTCATAGAAGGTGAAAGAACAACTGTTCCTAGAACATATAACAGCTAGAAAAGCAGTACATATAACTTGAAAGTTTCTAATCTCACTCTGAATGTGAGTTCTTTTGTTCTTTCTCTCTTCCTTTCTCCCAAATTTTCACTTTGTGCGCTTTGGGTATAATCAAATTTAGCCAAGTTTGAATGTCACTAAACTCAAGCTCAAATTAAAATTTTGACTAAAATATCACTATTTTTATAAAAAAAATAAAAAGAATAAACAACATAATAAAATTTAAATCTACTTTACTATTTCAATTAAAATCTTATTTAACTTTTATAAATATATTTGCTTAGTAAATATATTTTATAAATATCTATTCCATATTAAACATTTTTAAATTATTGTTATAAATGAACTCAATTAAATAATTATTAAAATATTATTATTTTACAAAATTATATTATTTTAAATATATTTTTCTAACACTTTTCATCTTTTAAATTAAAAAATATAGTAAACACGATATTTTACATATGAAACTTAAAGTATAAAAGTAGAAGATAATCTATTTTTTTTGTTAAAGTTAGCAACAAGTCCTTGCACTATATCATAAGGTTCATTTTAATTCCTCTATTATTGAAAAGAACATTTTAGTCCTTGTATGTTTGAAAAGCTGGCATTTTAATCACTTCACGTTAACTTTGTTAATAGAATGGCATGGCTGACATGGCATTAAATTAAATTAAAAAGTTAAATAACAATTTTGAAGAATGAACAGAGGTAAGAAATTGATTTTGCTATTACCTCAAATTGTTTTCTGTTTTTTTTTTTGTTCTTTTTGTATATTTTTGTTGTGTTTTGTCCATGTTAGCCATCGTTAAGCCACGTGATTCCATTTGTTTTCAAGACTAATAAATTTTTTTATTTAATGTCACATCAACAACAATTAAATCGTTTCATTTCATTAATGACGAACTTAATTTATTTTATTTGATGGTATTGGGTTTTATCATCACATACTTAATTTAGTTCCAAAACCGTCAACTTAAGCCTTAAGGGAAGATTTTATTTGGAAGGATACAGTGGTAACGAAAGCTTGGAAGGACCAGTAAAAAAGCTCATTTAAATTTGAAAATGTAAAATACATATTTATTTTATTGTTAGTGAAGAACAAAACAAACAGAATGAGACGATCAGTAAAACGAAACAAAGATTTTAAACAGTGAGGAAAGCAAGCAGAAAAAACGAGGGTGGGGGAATCTAATTTAAAGTAAAAAAGTGGCGAACAAGAAAACTCAATGGCTAGGTAATGTATTAGATTCAAAGCTTAACCTCCCAACTAAAGCCAAGAACATTCCACATACTTATGGGGCTAGCTGGCTAGCTCCTTCGACTCCATCGCGTCACCATGAAAAATGATCTCCTACTGCAAGCATTATATATTTGCGCTCTCTGGCACCTCGGATTAAGTTCCATAGCTTTGCTAAAATATCTTGTATGCTATTCATCAGACAGATGGCGATTTTTTTTACAGGATTAAAAGAAAAAAAATACGAAATAAAAAGCATTAGGAACTAAAAAAGGAAGCAACAAATTATGGTAGAAACCGCGGGTTGTTGTGGATTACTACAAGCATGTTGCCATCGCCATGACCCTCAAAAATACATTATCCAAGGAGAATTTGAGATCGATCGCAGTCCTTGGTTCTCCCTTTGTGCCTCTGGATTATCTGTTGCTGTTCGTCTTTACAGCCAAGACAACAAGGATCCAAGTAAGTATATACAATGCATTGTCATACTGTATCCAAACATGGCTATATTATTATTTTTTAAAAATAAAATATTTTGATTTAATTTTTATTTTTTCTTTTATTAAATCACATAATTTATTTTGATTTAGGTCTAAATATATTTTGATTATCAATCTGTTTTTTTTATTTGCATAATGTAATAATTTGATTCTAGTTTATAGTTATACGAATATATATATATATATTGCAGCCACGGGAAAAGGAATTGAAAGTGAGAATGCATATATAATGAAGGGGAAAGAGCTAGAAAAGAAAAAACATGAGGTCTTACATTTGAAGGTGCCAACAAAAGTGATCAAATTCAAATTGAAGTTTGAGGTGACGCGAGATTTCGGGATTCCAGGGGCTTTTGTTGTTGAAAACAGAGATAAGAAGCATGAGTTTTTCCTCAAATCCGTCACTTTACATTACATTAAGCATCCGAATATTCTCGAGGAACGAAAGTTTTATTTCTATTGTGATTCTTGGGTTTACCCCATCACCAAGACCGGATTTAAACGAATTTTCTTCTCAGATCAAGTATGCTAGCATACTTACATATGTATAATTGAGATAACTTAGTTATTAAATTATATGTAGTTCAATAGATGTAATATTTTATTATGATTGAAACTGTTGTATTTTTTACAGTTATATCTTCCGAAGGAAACGCCACAGGGTTTAGTAGAATTGAGAAAAAAAGAACTTCAGAAACTGCAAGCCTCAAGACCCAAGGGTGAATGGCACCTATGGGATCGAATTTATGATTATGATGTCTATAACAATCTTGGAGATCCTGAAAATGGTCGACTATATAACAGACCTGTGTTGGGTGGTTCCACTAAATTTCCATACCCACGTCGGTTGAAAATGGGCCATCCTAATTGCCAACACGGTACATATAAATAGAATATATAAATTTAAATTTGTCTAATTATTTATTTTTCATTGAATTGCTTTCATTTGATATATTTGGTTGTATGTGAAATAGACCATTCAAGGGAGTCAGGACCAGCAAGCTGCTTCCAATTTTATGTTCCACCCGATGAGCGAATGAGCGACGAAAAACTACAAGAACTGAAAAACAACTTCGTCGAGGCTCTTATTCGGTTTCTTGCGCCGGAATCAACGCTCCCACACTTGTCGGATCGAGAATGTCCCGACTTCGTCACCAAAGTTGCACATTTCTTTGTACCCAAGGCAGCGATATCGAAGAAAGATGTTAGATTCATTCGATCCATAATAGATTTCTGTAGAAAGCTAAAATTACCATCTTCTCATGGAGGTCCCAGCAGGTCAGTGTCAGATCCAAGTGAGGAACAAGACATTTTTGAAGACATTATAGGCTTTTATGCAGACAAAGAAGTGGAAGAACTGGATGATTCGGACAAGCAGCGGCTAGAAAAATTGGTACCCAACGAAATTCTTAACCAAGTTGTTGCCACTCTTGCTCTCAAAAGACAACATGTCAGTGCTCAATTGCCTTCAATTGTAGCAGGTGGGAAACATGAACTTATAGCTGCTATAGATGTTTTTTCTATTTATCACGAGGTTTGCAATCACAATAAACACAATATATGATTAAAGATACGCTGATTGAAACAATTTATGTTTATGATTAATGTTCTTTACTTTGTTTGTTGTTGTAAGAGGACAAATTCGCTTGGGCTGTGGACAAGGAGTTTGGTCGCCAAATGCTTGCAGGAACAAATCCTGTTCGAATCCGCCACTTGAAGGTATCTCTTTCCTAGGTTTATAATATATAATATTTGAGCCTTAAGAATTAATAGATTGGAAACTAACATTATTATAAACGTTGCAGCGAGAGGAGTTATTACCTCTATACGAAGTTTTTTATAAAATGTGGGATTATGAGTCACCTGAAGATAAGCCAGAGGTATGAAAAAGAAAACTAGTTTGGTCAAGATCATTTTGCAGAGATATGTATCTCTTTTCCTTTCAAATTAACTACTTTATGAATACATACATAACACTATATGGCAGGCAATGGAAGCCAATAGGGCATTCATCTTGGATCTCCATTACCTTGAGCAATCTCTTTCCTAGGTTTATAACATATAATGTTTGAGCTTAGGATCCAATATTTTAAACGTTGCAGGTTCAGCTGGACAATAAGATTAACCAGTCGCAATTGCAAAATTTGAAAAAGGTAAAAAAGAAAACAAGTTTATGTATTTCTTTTCCTTTCAAATTAACTACTTTATGAATACATACATAACACTATATGGCAGGCAATTGAAGCCAATACTGCATTCATCTTGGATCACACCTTGAGCAATCTCTTTCCTAGGTTTATAACATATAATGTTTGAGCTTACAATCCAGTATTTTAAACGTTGCAGGTTCTACAGGGAAAGAAGCATAAACAGCCGCAATTGCTAGATGTGTATTTGGTAAAAAAGAAAAACAAATTTATGTATTTCTTTTCCTTTCAAATTAACTACTTTATGAATACATACACAACACTATATGGCAGGCAGTGGTAAACGAAAGGGCATTCATCTTGGATCATCATTACCTTGAGCAATTTCTGACAATGATAAATGGGAAAGGTGTTTGTGCTTACGCAACTCGAACAATACTAATAGCAACGGGCTCATCGTCCGCAACGCTTCAACCAGTAGGAATAGAACTAAGCTTGCCTGGTGACTCTCCTAGATTGGTGCTTCCACAAGATACTCTCCTATGGGAGTTTGCAAAATTTCACGTTGCATCCAACGATGCAGCTTACCACCAGTTAGTTAGCCATTGGTAAGTAGTAATCATTAAATTAACCCAATTAATTTCGTATCTGTTAAATTTATATGTTTGTTTTGATGTGCCAATGCATCCAAATCAAGGTTGCATACACATGCAGTAGTTGAGCCATTCATAATTGCAACGAGAAGACGGTTGAGCGTAATGCATCCAATCCATAGGCTATTGGATCCTCATTTCAAAGACACACTGCATATAAATGCATTGGCTCGAGCCATCTTCCTTAATGCTGGAGGGATTCTGGAGACTCTTCTTTTTAC
Organism: Gossypium arboreum; assembly: GCF_025698485.1. Taxonomy (NCBI): domain Eukaryota; kingdom Viridiplantae; phylum Streptophyta; class Magnoliopsida; order Malvales; family Malvaceae; genus Gossypium; species Gossypium arboreum. Next base: position 134,671,383 of record NC_069077.1, read on the forward strand.
TGGTGAATACTCCATGGAATTGTCTTCTCACTTGTATAAAGAATGGAGATTTGATAAGCAGGCCCTTCCTGAAGACCTTCTCGAAAGGTTAGTAATTCTTGAATCCATTAGAATTGAATGGATTCACTTCCTCTAAATGTTCCAAGTTGTACAACTAACGATGAGGACCATTACATTTTCAGAGGTATGGCGAAACTCAGAGTCAGAGATGAGGTTGTATCGGGGCCAATGGAGCAGGTCGAGAGAGACAAATCAAGCAACAAGGCGGCGACAGGTGCAGAACAGAAGATGTTTGAGGTTGACGCTGAGGTGGAGCTGGTTTTAGAAGACTATCCCTATGCAAAAGATGGAATTGAGATATGGACCGCCATTGAAACATGGGTGACAGAATACTGCAATGTTTTCTACCTTAACGACAATGATGTGAAGGAAGATGAGGAAATCCAAGAATGGTGGAATGAAATCAAAACGAGAGGACATGAAGATCGAAAGGAGGGATGGTACGACATTAATACATTCGAAAGCCTCGTAAAAGCTCTGACAACTCTCATATGGATCACTTCAGGATTGCATGCAGCAGTGAACTTCGGACAGTATGGATACGGGGGTTGGCCACCAAATCGTCCCATGTTATTGAGAAAATTCCTCCCAAATGAGGAAGATATCAATGAAGAGAATATCCTGAAGTTCGTGGAGGAGATGTTGCCTGATAAGTTCCAAATGAAGTTGGCAATTGCGGTAATGGATCTTCTGTCACGACATACATCAAATGAGGTTTATTTGGGTCAAACATCACCCCAAAAAGAGCGGCAATTGATTGAGGATCACGAGTCTATAATTCAAAAAAAGTTCAAAGAATTCAGGGAAAACCTTGAAGCAATAGAGCGAAATATAAAGGAGAGGAATAAAGAATATATTTTAATGCATAGGTGGGGATTTGCAAAGATTCCGTACAAGCTCTTGTACCCCGATACATCAAAACCCATGCCTCCAATATCTAAGGAGAAAAGGAAACATCAACCTGAGAAGAAGGATATTAACGAAAGGGGAATCCCTAACAGTATTTCCATTTAATTTTCTCTCTGGAAGTTCCAATTTTTCAATATGTTTCTAATATTGCTTTAAATTATTAATCAATTAATTATTTTTATATTTTAAGAGTTACATTTTGTACACACCTAATTTTCTCTAAACTTAAATTATTAATCAATTAATTTAATTAATTTTTTATATTTTAAGCATAATTTTCTCTTATTCTTTGTAACTCTTATTCTTTAATTTTTTCAATAAAAATAATTAAGTCTCTAATGTTTTTACACTCAATTAGATTTTTGAACTATTTTAAAAAAAAATTTAGTTCTTGCTCTTTTTTTTCACTCAATTTGACACTTAAACTCCCAAAATGTATCAAAAGGTCAAGGGCGGATCTAAGGGGCTGATAGGGGCCCTGACCCCTAAAATGGAGAATTTTTCATTTAAGCTCTTTATAATTTATAAATTTTAAATTGGTGATGGTAAAATTACACTTTGACCCTCAAAAATAATAAAAATTTGATTTAATCCTCTAAAAAGTTATAAAGATATAGGCTATTAGATTGGTGAAATTACATTTTTACTATTATAAAAATATATAATTTAATTCTAACCCCCCAAAAAAAAATTTTGACTTCGCCCCTGCCCCCTGAGTCGTATTTTTGATCCACCACTAAAAAATGCCATTTGATCGTTAAAGTTATGGAAAAATTATAAAATGCTTCTTTTGGTACGATAATTTTGTAATTTTCTTTACTAATTTTATATTTCTTTACATATTTTTATAATTTTCTTATGACTTTATAAAATTTTATATTTTTCTATATTTCTATATATTTTATAATATTTTATGATTTTTATAAAATTTTACAATTTTTATGATTTTTATATTTTTCTAATTTTTAGTAAGTTTTAAATATTTTATATATTTTATTATTAAAATTTAATAATTTTTATAACCTTTATTGATTTTTAATTTTATCATTTTTTTGTCAAATGTCACGTTGTGATTGTGACACATGGTAACTTTAACTAAAAAATTAGAGGTAGCTAACTTTAACGGTCAAAGACCATTTTTAGTGGCGGATCCGAAATACGACTTAGAGGGTAAGGGCAAAGTCAAAAAAAAAAAATTTGGGGGGAGAAATTAAATTATATATTTTTATAATAGAAAAAATGCAATTTCACCATTTTAATAACCTATATCTTTATCATTTTTAGAGGATTAAATAAAATTTTATCATTTTAGGGGGGCAAAATGAAATTTTACCATTACTAATTTACAATTTTATAAATTATAAAGTGTTTAAATGGAAAAAAAATTATTTTAGGGGGTCGGGGCCCCTTGCCAAGCTCCTTAGATCCGCCCCTAGCCTTTTTTATGTATTTTGGCAATTCAAGTACCTGAATTGAATGCAAAAAAAAAAAAACCAGGGGCTTAATTGCTTCTTTTTTTAAAGTTTGAGAGCCTTTTTTTATACATTTTGGCCGTCCAAGTACCCAATTGAGTGAAAAAAAATAACAATAAGGGCTTAATTACTTCTTTTTTTTTTTAGAGCTTTTTACACCATTAAACCTATAATATATTGTAATGGCCTAAATTCAAAGTTATCGGAACAGTGGTTTCGTAACCACAAATCCAATTTAAAGAGAAATTTATTTCAATATTTTTGCATAAAAATTGATATGATAGGAAAATCGTATGAAAATATTGATAGAAAAATTTTACCGATTTAGTGGTTAGTTAGAAAAAGAAATTATTGAAGAAATTGGGTAAAATAAGGTATCGGGACCTATATCTCGTAAAACCGAGTCGAAAATAATTTTATAAATATTTATGAAATGTTAATAATGTGGTATTAAAATTTCGTTAGGAAATTTTAATGTTTGGGTAGTCAATTAAATGAAAAGGACTAAATTGTAATAGGTGTAAAAGTTGCTAGAATGATTAAATAGCTTAAGAGTCTAATGAGAAAGGATTTAAAGGCAATTAGACCCAAAATTTATTTGGGCTGGACGGCAAGGGCGTGAAATCAGCAGGAAAATTGATAAATTGAGGGAAAAATTGGAATATTGCAAAATTAACTAAATAAAACTAGGACTAAATAGGAAATATCTAGATTTCTCTTCATTTCTCTTCAATTCCAGCAGCTAAAAACGCCATAGGAGGGTTCTCTAAGCTGGTATGTCATAATTTTTTCACCAAGTGAGTTAATCCTTACCTTTTTCTTGTAATTTTTGTGTATCTAAGACTTTTACAACTAGGTCCTACTATTAAATTCATTAGTTTTTTATTTCATGGATGAAATTGAAAGTCACCATGGTTGAGTTCTGTAAGTTTATGATGAAATAAAATTAAATTAAAGCTTTAATTTGTTTATGAGATGATTTTATTAGGTAATTTCAATAGAAATTAATTTTTAGGACCTAATTGTGAAAATGCTTGGAATTAAAGTCTATTGCTGAAATTATGATTCCTAAAGGTTGTAAACTAGTTTAAGGTGATATAATAAAATGTTAATTGAGAAAAATCAGCTCAATTGAGAGGCTAATTGAGTAGGGACGAAATTATCATTTATTGAAAGCTTAGGGGAAAAATGGTAATAAACAGCTTGCACAAAAACAGTTTGGATAGCAGCAGTAGACTAACTTTGAAAAATCACCATAAATTGTAGAAATCGAATTAGAAGATGAAAAAAATATGGAATTAAATTTTATTGAATCTAGTTTCTCATAGAAGAAATAGTGTAAGCAATGGATTTGTAAATTTTGAGATATAATGAATTTTGTAAGACAAGGTTAGAATGAATTTGGGTTCCCCTGTTCTGACTTTGAAAAATCATAAAAAATTGAATAAAAATAATTATGAGCTTAAATTTATATTTCTAGAATCCTGAATGAGTCTATTTTCAAGAGAAGCAAACGGGAACATCATCTGAATTCTGTATGAAGAGATAATTGATTTTTAGTGAAGAAGGGTCAGAACTATTGGACAACAGAACAGGGGTGACTTTAAAGAATAAACTGTACTTATTGGCTAAGCCAAAAATTCTAAAAATTTTATGGTAAGAATATATACGAGTCTAGTTTCAGGAAAAATTAATGTATCTTAATTTGGAGTTCCGTAGTTCAAGTTATAAATAATTTAGTGACTATGACTCAAATAGACAGCTTTGAATAAACTATAAATAATAATAGTTGAATTATAAAGAATGTTGCATATGAACATGAAATGTATTAAATTGATAATTAAATTTATTTATTTAGATCCAGAAGATTAAAATATGAAGCTAGATTGAGGAAAGGAAAAGTTCAGGATTAGTAGATTTTTGTACACGAACAAGTATCAAGGTAAGTTCGTGTAACTTAATTTATATTCTTAAATGCTTGAAATGTATGTTATTGATTTGAATATCATTTGAATGTTCATTGTATGAAAATTAATGAAACATTGATATATTTGATAAAATGGGAAGAAATCCGGTTGAATGAAAGGAAAATTGATGGATCTCTGAAAAGGAATTGACGGTAAAAGGATCTAGCCGGACGGGTGATCCTATCTTGATATAGCCCTCCGAAGAATATGTGTAAAATGGATTTAGCCGGACGGGTAATCCGAATTAGGTTCAATTTAGCCTGGACTGGTAATTCGATCCAAGCTCATTAGAGTAATTGTTATTGCGGGATTTAGCCTGGACTGGTAATCCTGACAATACTCTATGAGTTTATATTACAGGGGATTTAGCCTAGACTGGTAATCCAGCTGCAAGGTTGAGGTTCGCGGAGTGTGCTCTCTGAAATGGAAATGTGCACACATGAATATGAATTGACGGACCCGAAAATGTACACTAAAAGTGTACCTCTGAAAATCCATCGAAAATTCCAAGAAATTCAACGGGATAAATATGAAAAAAAAATAAGAAAGTGGAAATCATGTATTGATGAGTTCATCAATCATAGTATATATTATTGGTACATGGAAATTATTGTACTAACTTGAATGTTGAGTTTGTGCATGTTAGGGTAATAATACATTGAATGGATATAAGAATGTTTATTGTATTGTATTGAAAATATTAGGTAAGTATAACTCTTGTTACATGAGCTTACTAAGCACAAAGTGCTTACTCTATTTCATTTTCTCCTTTTTTGTAGTGTTAAGAGCTCGGAGGTCGGATTTGGTCGGAGACACATCACACTATCAACCTCAGGATTTCGGTATGTAAAGAAACTTTATTTTGGAAATCAATGGCATGTATAAACTAATAAAGTAAATGTTAACGTGAAATGAATGTAAAGTTAGCCATTAGTATGGTTAACAAACCTGGTTTTGGGTAAGTGATGACGTTATTTTATAAATATGCATGAATTTATCTTGAAAATATGTTGAATTGGATTGGTTGATGTGGATTGTTTTTGGTTTAAAATTTCAGGGAAGGTTAGATATCTATAAAGGGGTTATATTGAGTTAAAAAAAAATTTAATTCGTAAACTCCGGTAATACTTCGTACCCTATTCCGACAATGAATACGGGTAGGGGTATTACATATCTAGCTGAAAGCGAAGTGTATTATCCCATTGAGGAAATGCTAGGTTAGTATACTATCAATGAAGGTTTTAGATTCTTCAAGCAAAGTTGGGTGATTATAAATGTATAGGGTATATTATAATATTAAAATAAATAAATATATAAAAAATGAGACGCAGAAAGTTCTTGTTGATGCAATAATGAAGTCGAAGTCAATTTTACAGGTAATGTGTACATTAAGCCGATGTGCATTCTCGAGTTAGCATTCTTGTTTTATGGTGAAAAAATGTAAAATGTCAGCTCGGTTGTTCGTGTTAGGTGGTTGTTGTTCCAGTCGCTCTTGGACTTGTGCTTAATACGTATGCAAAATCGGTAGTCACTATCCTCCGACCTGTGATGCCTTTTGCTGCTATGATTTGTACATCCTTGTGCATCGATAGCCCTCTTGCACTGAATCGGAGTCAAATTCTATCAAAAGATAGTCTCCAATTGGTTCTTCCGATTTTGGCGTTTCACACAGTGGCATTCCCTATCAGATATTGGATCTTGAAGATTCCTTCTTTCAGGTAATTCAAACCTCCTATATTACATCCTATGTATTTAGAAGTTCCCCGAAAATTGCTTTAACCACGTCCAACACATAACCGGTTACCGATATGGCGATACCATATTGTTATGCGCAGGCAAAGAGAAGAAGTTTGCCGAACAGTATCGTTATACAGTGGAATGCAAAGCTCGACAATGGCAGGGCTTCTGGCAATCCAGTTCCTAGGAGGTAGTAGTCAAGCAGTTCTAGCGGCATGCTCTGTCATAGCAATGGCTATTATGGGTCTTTCACTTACCTCTTTCTAGGGTAGTGGTTATCGTCTTAGAGACTTACTGTCTTTACTTGCCCTGCAAACCAGCCCTGCTGTTGAAGAGGCTCAATGAATTGAAGACCCAAAACATGTTCCTGGAACTCAGAACTGAACCAAAGCTAAAGTTCCGACACAAGATGGTCTAAAATAGGAAAAGGAATGTTGCACAGTTCATAGAAGGCAAAAGAACAACTGTTCCTAAAACATTTAACAGCTAGAAAGGCAGTACCTATAACTTGAAAGTTGCTAATCTTTGTATGTATGCATGTATAGGCAAGGTATATAGATCACAAAATATAGTTTCTTGCTCTGACTTTGCATTCTTTTGTTCTTTCTCTATTCCTTTCTCTCAAATTTTTGCCATGTGCGTTACAGGTATAATTGAGTTGAACCAAGTTTGAACGCTAGTAAACTCGAGCTCAAATTAAAATTTTGACTAAAATATCACTACTTTTTAAGTAAATTTTATTATTTTGACAATATTTTTACTTTTTTATTTTTATAAAAATTAAAAAGAATAAACAACATAATTAAATCTAAACCTACTTTACTATTTCAATTAAAGTCTTTTTATTTTTTATAAATATATTTGCTTAGAAAATATATTTTATAAATATCTATTCCATATTAAACATTTTTAAATTGTTGTTATAAACCAACTCAATTAAATTATTATTATTTTACAAAATAAATTATATTATTTTAAATACATCTTTTAATATTTTCCATTTTAGTAAACACGATATTTTACATATGAAACTTAAGGTATAAAAACAGAAGATAAATTTTTTTTAAAGTTCGCAACAAATCCTTGTACTATATCATAAAATTCGTTTTAATCCTCTATTATTGAAAATAACATTTTAGTTCTTGTATGTTTGAAAAGTTAACGTTTTAATCACTGTACCTTAATTTTGTTGTTAATGAAATGGTATCGCTGACATAATATTAAATTAAATTAAAAAATTAAACAACAATTAAAAAATTAAACAACAATTTTGAAGAATGAGCAAAATAAGAAACTGGTTTCGCTATTCCCTCAAATTGTTATCGATTTTTTTTTTTTTTTTTTTTGTTCTTTTTGTACATTCTTCTTGTGTTTGGTCCACGTTAGGGATCATTGAGCCATTAGTGACAGACTTAACGTATAAAGAAATAATAAATCAACCATTTGTCAAATTTGTTTTATTTGATGGTATTGGGTTTTATTATAACACAAACTAAGCAGAAAAGAAGGAACACTAGCCCTATAAAAACAACAACCGCACGCCGTCTGTGGGAATCGAACCCACGACCACATGGTTAAAAGCCATGCGCTCTACCGGCTGAGCTAAGACGGCACACATCTTATGGTTGAAAGTGTTATTTTAAATTCGACATCAACCTCGGCACTTGTGTATGCGATCCCAAAGGAAAGTGAAATTTCCGAAGCAAACAAAACTTTTGCCATCTCTTTGGAGGGAATTACGACGTTAGGGTCAAATACTCCCTTATTGAAGATGTAACTGTGTTTCATCACCTCTGGCTTCTACGGGATACATTATATAGTAGCATTCATACATTTATATTAAGATATTATTTTTAGATCATCATTCTATACATTGACTGTGGAATACAAAAATTCCACAAGTAGGTTTAGATTGATGTTATTTATTTTCAAGGTATAATAAAATAATAATTAAATAATTAAAAAATATATATTTAACATCATTTTAGATCTATTTGTAGAGTATAATATAATTATCCGTTATTTTTATATAGTAATATTTTTATAGGGAATTTTGTAATTTGTCATCAATACAAATAAAAATCCCCTTGGTTACATGATTTCTTCTTCATATACATAGATATAGGATTTAAGGGGCAATTAGTTAGAAGTACATTTTGTACGACAGTCCTTCCTATCTGATATGAAACGATCTCATGATCTTGAACTGATCTTACTTGGGATCGCAAATCTCAAGCTTGTCTATGAAGAGCAAATCTAATTGTATTAGTGTCTGTAATTAATTTTTTTCTATGTAATACTAATCGATAGGGCCTCATTTGTAAGTGTTACAAGATCTCATACATTAGAACCTACGACCATGGACTCGAATCCATTAGTATGAAACATTTTCTTTTCCAACTGAAATCCCCTAATATATGAAAGAGTGAAAAAATGCGAAAAAAAATTATGTTGATTTTAAATCTTAAATTTTGAATTTATATATTTTTCATTTTGGGTTCTTATTTTCCCCATTGCACATATGCATTTGTTATTTTAGTGTTATAATAATTTTTATTTTTATAATATTCAATTTATAGTAATAAATAACTAAATAATAGAATAATATTTTTTAATAATTATACTATAGCGAAGCAGAAGCATATATATATATATATATATATATATATATATAAGAGCTTTAACTGAGTTGTCGAAATTAATCTTTTTGTGATTTTATGAATCATTATTTCTCTGAAATGCTATATCTCCTTCCCCTATTTTCAACCCAATAGAGGAAATCCATTTTCTAATTTAGTGGATATACAAATAATGTAGCAATTTGAAGTGATCTAAAGAAATCCTATGTTTATATAAGAAAATGTAAGAAAATAAATCAAGAAATTTTTAGAATTCAAAATTCGAAATACTTTTTTGAATTTGGTACAATTATGACAGAAATCGACGCACTTTTTATATAACATAACGTGTACAACCCACCATTTGGTTTGATAAATCCTTAGAACAGACAAAGTGCTAACGATTAATACAAAGCTTATTACACAATTTTGAGATAAAACTCGCATTGATTTTAAATCTTTAATTGATACATAATCCTGAATTTAAACCTTAAACAAACTGCTACATTATTTTTCATGTTAAGTTCTATTATTAATTCGTGTACTTTAGAAAAATTGTAAATTTAGTCCATATATTTTAATTTGATCAATCTTAATTCTTACTTTTCGATTTCATCAATTTTAGTCGTGTTTTTTAAAATTTAAAATTTTAGTCTTGGACCAAGCAATAGTATTTAATTATTTGGTTAAATTCAATTACTAATCATGTACCATGTGTGTAGTTGCAAATTAGTCCATATTCTCCAATTGAATCATTACACATAAATACGAAAATAACAAATTGACTAGACATTACACATGATAATATGCCTACCAATCAGATTGGAAATAGATAAACTTGAACTTAATAAATTAGGTAGTTACAGTTTAATGAGGACTGAAGCTTTAGAATTTGAAAAGTATAAAGCTTACAAATGACCAAATTAAAGTACATGGACTAAATCCACAACTTTTGCAAACTATAGGGTTTAATAGCAAATTTTAATCTTAATTTTTTAAAGTGTAACCGGTCCAATTCAATTACAAGTTCAAGTAGCCACAAGTATCAAACTATCCTATCCATGCAATCACCAAGTAGAATCAAATTATTAAAGTACAAACAGATTAAAAACTGGTACAATCCAAACTAAAGCCAACAAATTAAAACTAACTAAACTAAAACTTGTACACATGATCAGACTCAATCATCTACACATATACTGTATTCATACTAAAAAAACAACTAAAAACTTTTTCCATACTAAAAAAACAATTGAATACCATTAATTCAACCAAATAAAATTATATAAAAACTATTTCTATTTTATTCTCACCAAACTTTTAATTGAAAAAACAAAAACGCCAAATTAATTCATCTAAGCAGCTCCCGCACCCTTGCCCTTCTTCTTATACATTTTCTTCATATAGAACTCCAATTCTTTACCTTCCAATATGTACCTAAACATATAAATTATATTAAATTAAATATAATATTTTGTAATAAAATTGCATGTCAAATGGCATGCAAGCATCTTTTTACACATGCATGTTCAATATATATATTTTTAATTTTTTATGTATTTGAAAGCTCTTTGATGGAGGATAGCTTAAGAAAAACTGGAAGAATCCATAATCATCTAAAAGACACTTTAAATATATGTCAAACACAGATATTTCAAACAAATAAAAATGTTGAGAAAACATAAAGATTAGTAAAAACTTGTGTTGCTCTATCTATTCACTTCCTTTAAATATGACCCTCCAGATACATCGAAAAAACATGTCATATGCATAATCATACACGACTCTCGCATGCAAATCCCAGTAAGAAACAGATTAGAAACCAAAACTTACCCATCAGCTCTGCCACATTGACCAGGCCTGGAAGATATGCATGCCAACAATCTACCACCACCAAATTGTTCTTCAACGTGAGGATCAAGTTATTTGCGATCTTTTTGGCGTTTCTCAAGCTTCCTTGCCACATGCTTACTCCTCTTGGTTTCCTCGGCAGCCCCTTCTGGTTCCTGTCAGTTTTTATAAGCAGAAACAATAAATATCAACTCAAAGCTAAACCCAATCATCAAAACCTACGTTACTTTAACTCGAGTTTGAGTATCTTATATATGTATGTATCTAATATGAGCATGTTCAATTTCATTTCCTAAGCTTTTTTATTATGTAGCAACATAGTTTAAGCTTTTTTATTATGTAGCAACATAGTTTGAAAGTGACCTTCAATTTTCAGTAAGGGAAAGCTAATTTATAAACTTTCTACCTCAGTAGCTTCCTTCTTAGAGGCCATCTTCTTCTTCCTCCCAATGTCAATGCCGTAGTGCTGAAGGTACCATTGCTTAAACGGAGCCGCATCAACTTGAATAATGGCACTCTTTACCAGAGTCTGTGTGCGAACAAGCTCATTGTTCGAGGCGTTATATACGACATCGAGAATACGAGTCTTACGGGTTACGGATAAACTACCCCATGAATAGTTGCCTGTATCCAATCTCAACGCTCTCCACTTCACGTTGCCTCCTCTAACACGGATTCTCCTGACAGTTTTGTTGCTTGATAGCTTTGTATTTCCTGGCTGGCGGCCGAGTTCATGCCTGTCGCCAAGAAAAACCGAAATCATCAATAAAGAAAACCGGGAATTCAGTGGATCTATATTCCCAAAAGTATTCATCCATAAAGTACTGCCCAAGAACCTCAAATAACAGACATCTTGGCCCTCAAATCTTATGTTATTTGGACTCGAAATAAGTGTCAGATGCGAGTTTTTCCATGGATTTGGAAGGTCATATCCTTATTTCCATGTCCAGGTGTAACATTAGACACCGATATCACACAGGCATAACTCAAGAAACATAAAGCATCGGAGCAATAAAACTTGAATCATCTAAGCATATGATTTCAAACATAAAACCATACGTGAAGACGACAGCAACATCCAAAACAAACATATCAATCTTTCATGAATATATATATACATGATTGAATTAAGATCCATGCATATACATATATAAGTATGTATATTATCCATATATGCATGTCATGTAGGAATTACATGATTTGAATCTTCCATAATCCATACATATATACTAATTGACTCAAGAATGGTTAGTTTGTCAGATTTAATCATAAATCATAAAATCAAATGTTATGCTTCAAAAAGAGGCACCTTTGCACTCCATTTCTACCTAGGGGCGAAGCCAGAACAATTTGTTAAGGATGAAATTTTAAATTTTTATAGTTTATATTTTTATAATTTATAAAGAATTAAATTAAATTTTTATAATTTTAAGGAGGTAAAAGTATAATTTTATTTTTATTAATTTAAAATTTTTTAAAAATTTTAAGGTCTAAATAATAATTTTACATTTTAGACATTTTAGGGGCCGGAGCCCGGCCCCACTCGCCCCTGTTTCTACCATCAATGATCATTGATCAACAATCTTTTTAACAGATCGATTGTTTAAGGAAAAGGAATCCCAACGCATTATTCATCTGCAGATTTACCAAAAACAAAAAAAAAACAAAACAAAACAAAAACAAAAAACGTAGAAAAATGGGCAGGAAATGGAAAATTACTTTCGTTTCTTCCTCCAAGCCTTCTGCTAGCCACCTGTGGAACGTCTCTTGTGCATAGAATCCCTGGAAATACCTGAGAAAAGAAAAACAGCATAAAGAGTTTGCAGGGTGAGAAAATGGAGAGAAAATTACCCATGATGACAGAACGGCGCAAGGGACGGGTTCTGCTTCACTCTTTGGTTTCACTCTCCCAGGCGCTATCAAACCTCTACCTTTGTTTTTATATTAGAGGCTAGCTGCTAATCGCCTACCAATTCGGTACGTATTTTGAACAATTTTTTTTCTAAATTTGATTTAAATTACTATTTAATTATAAAATCTATTTTAATTTTAATTTAATTTTTTAAATATATATTTTTTATTTGTTTAAATTTACTATTAATATGGATATTTAAATTATAAAATAAAATTTTAATATTTTAACATTTTTAACTATTTAGTGAATTTTCAAATTAAAATATAAAAATAATTGAATTTCAAATTATGTTAAAAGGTTTTATCTTAACACTTAAATTTAAAATAAAAAGGTTTCATTAAAAAATTATCTTAAAATAAAAAATAATTTAAAAGTAAATTTTATTTATCTAATTAACATAAAATAAGAACATTTTATTTATTTATTCATTTAAAATTAATTTTTTTCAAAAATAACATTTAACATTTTAAAATTTAAAATTTAAAACTATATCTACTTCATCTTTAAATATTTAGTAAAATTTAAAATTAAAAATGCAAATTCTAATAAAAATTCAAATTAAATTTAAAAAGTAAAATATATATATTGAGATAATCTGTAATCATTATCTCTATGATTATATGTATTATATTATATAAATAATTTATATTCATTAGCTTTATTGTAACTCTTCCGTTGTTTTGTTTTTTCGACTAAAATACCAATAAATGTCTCTATTTTTTAATTACGAAAATACCAATAAATATAGTTTCTATCGACAGAAAGATTTTTCTTAAGATTTTTTATATTAGTTAAAAGATTTTTTCTTCCTTTATACATAGTCTTTAATTTATATTGTTAGTTAAAAATAATAATTTTACATTATTTAGAAACAAGCTACAAATTTATTTATAAGTCTATATATATACATATCTCATATCTTACGTTGCTTAAAAAAATAAAAAAACTTTGAAATCTATATAAAACCTATTACAACAAAAATCACTTCAAATTAAAAACGTTTTACTTAAATCCATCAATTCCTATAAATATTTCAAAATTCGACTTATTTTCATAATTAAAAAACACCATTTATTAGCATTTTAGTTTGTTTTTTTCAATTAGTTCTTGCTATTACTTTTACTACTTTACTTTTTTTTGTTAACATTTGGTGGTTTACTTTTTTTAATTAATATTTAGTTTTTTTTATACTTTTACTTTCATTTTGGAACAAATTTAGGGTATTTTTTGTTCACTGTAATTGAATAGGGATGTAATTGAATAGAACTATAATTGAATAGAGCTGTAATGGAATAGAGCTGTAATCAGTAATTTAACTGTTTGGTTGAATTGAATGGAATAAAACTGTAATTGTATTCTTGTATTTGGTTGAATGGAATGATGTTGTAATAGCATAAGGAAAAAAACTAAAATGACTAGAATACCCTTAGCAAAAAAATTTTTAGGTAGATGATTATTGTTATTGTTATTAAATTTTAATAAGATTATTATTGAAAATAATTTAAGAAAAATAATAAATAATTTAACCATATTTTAACATAATTATTATTAAATATAATTTAATAAAAATATAATTTAATAACATTCTTAATATAATTATTACTATATGAATTAAAAAAACAAAATATATAATACTTAAAATATATATAATCTATTTTATTATTTTTAAACTGCAATACATATTTAATGTGCTAAAATATCATTAGTAAAAAAATAATTTAATTATTCTACAATAAAAACAAAATATTAAAAGTACTAAATAACTTGAGAATTATATTTCATATCCTAACATAATATTCATATATTAACAAAAAGTTACAAGCCAAAAGTTTTAAGAACCAAGTCGATAGTCAAATTGATTTTACCTCTAATTTATCAATGAATTAATTAAATAAATTATTAAAATTATAAAAATAATATTTATAAAAATTAAAAATCGATTAACTAGTTTTTAACCTAATTCAACAATTTATACGAATCAATAAGGCAACCAATTTGATGCCTTTTCCAACTTGATACCCAACCTAAGGCAACCAATTTGATGTCTTTTCCAACTTTATACCCAACCAATTCCTGATTAAACCAACCAATTTGATCAAATCCAAACATCCATGATGGACCAATTTGATCAAGTTCAAACATCCATGATGGAAACAAGAGTTTTGCAAGAATCAAACAAGTTTTGAGTTTTTTATAAATAAATTCCACATGAGCATTAACTTGTAAAAGTAACATCACAAGTTACAATTTTTGTTTAGGGACTACCTATGATATGCCCACAAATTTTTAATAAAAATATCACCATACTATTTTCATTAAACATTCCTACTTATAACATGAGATTCATATAAAACATTACCAAAAACATGAAAAATGTGATTGATAGATTCATAGTTCATTATGTTCTACAACTCCAATATAAAATATACCAATATAAAACCATGAAAAAGGGCTCATAAAGAACAATTATTACCAAATAACCAAATGCCAATGCCACCAAAAAAACACTTAAAAGGATAGATTTTCTAGAACATAATGTGCTAGTTTATAGCTTCTCCCTCTTTTACCACCCTTTCGTCTAGTGCTATCAGTCAGTATGGGCGTAACATCCTCTGAAATAACATAAAGAATAACATCATAAGGGTTCGACGGTAATATGTAAGGGACAACAACTTTCCGTTTCAACCAAAAATTTGGAAAAAAAAAACTTCACTTTTGACCTTGATTTAATTGGTTAATTCAGTCAGTTTTTAATTCCAAAACCAAACTGACTGAAAAAACAGATTATATCTTCTTAAAATTATATAAAATATATTTATATTTATAATATATAATAGATATATAACCATATAAGCCGAACAACACAAGGTCAATTAACCAAAAAAAACAACCAAACCCACCAATTAAACCAATTACTCTCCCCTAGTAATTTGCAAAACAAAAGATTGTTCCTTTGCATTTTAAAATAGTTTCAATTAGTTGTGGCTTACCGATACGGCCAATTTTCATCCCGGAGCGAGCAAGAGCCTTGAGAGCTGACTGAGCACCCGGACCAGGGGTCTTGGTTTTGTTACCTCCTGTAGCACGTAATTTGATATGGAGTGCCGTGATTCTGAGTTCCTACTCAGCATAAAGATTTGCAACTCGTCAACAATAATATAAATCTAGCAGTAATGTCGGATATTGTATGTCTTCTAGTAACGAGTTAATGTAATGTAATGTAAAGTGACAACTTCTGGTTTTTCTTAAATGATAAAAATGAATGGAATGGTATATGACCTTACATCTCTAGGAAACATCTTGTGCTGCAAGCATAGCAGCATAAAGTGAAGATTCATCCCTGTCAGCTTTCACCTTCATACCACCTGGATTTATTCAAGAATTTCAAACTCAATCTAAAGAACAAATGTTCAATAATACAAATGTCAGGCTATTTTAAGTACCTACAAACTTGTATCTAACACATTTATATATGGATATACTTGTGTCAAACACATGCTCTATTCACATTCACACTCAAGTTAGAGTAACATAAGTCCAACGTTCAATTTTTGTTATTATTTATAGACATTTCAAACAATCCCTTTCCACTAGAATATAAAAATTGGCAGCTAAATAATATGTTAATGGAATCCCGATATCTTACCTGTAATACGAACCATAGTCTCTCTTCTAGACAAATCAGTCACATGCTATCATTGTCAAAATACCAAAGGAAAAAAATAAAACCGATTAAAATTCACAGCTTAAAAAAATCATATAGAAATAGCAAGAAATATGTGTTACCAAGTAAAAGAATTCAAAGACCATGTAACTTACAATGAAAGTGTGATTAAAAGATGCAAAAGTGTGGGCAACACCGAAAACATGCTCTTCGTCTTGTA
This sequence comes from Gossypium arboreum, assembly GCF_025698485.1. NCBI lineage: Eukaryota > Viridiplantae > Streptophyta > Magnoliopsida > Malvales > Malvaceae > Gossypium > Gossypium arboreum. The sequence goes on from NC_069077.1 coordinate 134,687,796, forward strand.
CAACAGGTCCAAGGGTCGTAGTCTCTTCTTTTGGCTCCCTAACCTTTCTCCTTGACTACAACATCAACATAATGAGTTTTATGTAAAGTTAAATAGAAGTAAATCCCCAAAGTTCATATAAAGATTCAAACTAAGGAAAAAGAATACCATTGTTAATGCTAACCATAGTAAACATTTAGCTAGACGTGATACATGAATGTTTTAAAATCTAAATTAAATTTGATTATAATATGGCAAATACACAAGCACAAAGCGCATACACGAATTGACAAGTAAACATTCAGGCATTAGACCCCAAAATCTATAAAATTATAGTATGCCCCCAAGTATGATAAAATACTGATTTAGTCCTAAAAACTATAAAGATATAAGATAATACAATGGTAGAATTGCATTTTAATTCTCATAAAAATATATACCCTAATCTCAACCCCCAAAAAATTCCTGGCTTTGCCCTTGTTACTATACAAAATAAGACTAAGATTTACACACAATCTTAATTTTCTTCCGTGTTTAAGCTATTGATCTCAAAATCAAGTGTTTTGTTCGATTAAACTGATTATAATAAGCTTACAAACTGACATAAAAAACACCTACTTTCTCCCCGATCTCATCCTCATTTTCTCAGCAACCAAACAGAACTTTTCCAAGTAAATTCAAATGCATCAAAATGAAAGTCTAAAGCTTCTTCAAATAGTTTCATATATATATCAAGGAAAATTTAAAAATAATAATAATGTATTTTGGCTCTCATAAAAATGATAAAATTGTAATTTAGCCCAGGTTACTAAACTAAATAAGACTAAGATTTACACATAATCTTAGATGTGACATGAAAAATGCATTGCTCTAAGCATCTATTAATACTTTATTAGTTTACATTCCATTTTAATTTTCTTTAGTGTTTAAGCTATTGATCTCGAAATCAAGTGTTTTGTTCGATTAAACTGATCATAATAAGCAAAAACAAACATAAAAAAAAAAAATTTAACGCCATCCTTCTCCCCGATCTCACACTCATTTTCTCGGCAGCCAAACAGAAATTGCCCAAGTAAATTAAAATGAATCGAGATGAATGTCTAAAGTATCCTCAAATAGTTTTGTATATATAAAAGAAAATCTAAAGATGTAGAAAAAATATTATTTTAAATAATCTAAGGGTGTTGCTTACCATGGCTAATGATGCGATAAGCAGAGGCGTCGACGGGGAACGAGATTTTAAATGACGGAGAAGATGAACAAAACTTATAGGGTTTGTCAAAGGGTTGGTCAGGATAGAAGCATGAAAAAGAGGGAGAATGTTAGAAGGAAATAGGTAGAAGAATGAAAAAAAAAGAAGATGCTTCAGACGTGAAAATGAAAAAGAGAGAGAAGGTTGGAAGGAAATGGGAAGAAGAATGAAAATAAGAAGATGCTTCAGACATGAGAATGAAAAAGAGCGAGAAGGGTATAGATGAAACTCACACACGCTGAATGGGTATTCCGTGGGTAGAGTGCCGAATGGTAAACGACAGTTTTGCCTTGAATAAGGTTGTATGGAATGGGGCTATAATAGCCCATTACAGCCAACCAAATAATGGAATAGGGATGGGCCACTAAATTCAGCTATAATGGTTTAGCATTATAGCTAACCAAACATGCTGTTAAGGTATTCTCAAACCTCATGTATTGGCCTAATGATTAGGGTATTTATCGTCCTAGGTGTGACTTGGATTCGAGCCGCATTAGTCCTATTGCTGTTAAGGCTCTACCCTCCTCTTGTAATTCACCAAAAAAAAATCTAAGGTACTCTTTCCTAGACCTAGCTCAAAGGCTCGGTAGAAAAGTGGGAGGGTTTAGGTAAAAATATAGGCCCGAAAAATGGGTTGGCCAAAAAAAATTAGACCCATTTAGAAAATGAACCGAGCTTCGAGTAAGGCTTTATTGGCCCAACCCAAAAGCGAAAACAAAAAAATTGTTGATTTTTTATTATTTTCTTGTAGTTTTTTCATTATTTTGCTACCATTTCACAATTATGTTACTACTATTTTGTTGTTATTATTGGGATTATATATAACTCTTGTTTTATTATTAATTTTGTTACTCTTTTCACATTTGCTTGTTAAGTTACATTTATCTTAGTGTTATTTAAGTATATATATTTTTAAATTTATTTTCAATTTGTTGGGAAACATTTATTTTAATGTTTTTAGTATTTTGATGTATTATATATTTTTTTAAAAATTATATAAAAATAATATAAAAAATTAATATGGGCGGGCAGGGTCGGGATTGGGTTTTAATATTTTATCCAGGTCAGGCTTGGGCAAAATTTTAGGCCCATTTTTTGAGTTCGGGCCTAGCAAACGGGCCTAAAATTTTTCCCAAACCCGGCCCGACCCATGGACACCTCTACTCTCTCCATTTTCTCTTCAAAAATTCATTGTGATTTTTATATGTGTCACTTTATGAAGTGATCTACATTGAATTGTTGCCATATATGTGTACCTTGTAATAATATATATAGTATGGTTTTTACACACGTTTCGCATTGGGTTAATTATTTATTTCTTAACTAAATTATGGTGTAAAACTTAAATGTTACAATTTGCTCAAAGTTTTTACGCTTTACGTATATTAAGAATTTAATCTCTATACTTTTATTTTTAAAATTTTGTCTCTCTACTTTTCAAATTTAAAATTTAGGTTAATTTGTTAACACTATTAGAATTCTTTTGTGTTAGTGTGACATTTTGAAAAATAAAATAAAATAAACTTTATATTCATGTAACTAAAAAATAACATTGTAACGAACCTGAAATTAGTTAAGAATTTTAATGGTGCTAACATTTCTTAAAAGATTCACATAATCATTTTAATTAGAATAAAGTATTTAGACTAACTAATGGTATTGTAAAAGTTAAGGTATCAAATTATGTCAAATTTAAAACATATAAATTAAATTTCTAATTTAAGTGAAATATAGGAATCAAATTGAAATTTAATCATTCTTATAATCTAAAAATTAGAATTAAAATTTACCCATAAAGTTCTCTTGAAAAAAAGAAGAACGAAAAAGAATTCGACAGGTATCCATTGTGAATGTAGTTATATAGATATACATATATAGGTATATATGATATGATGTCCCTGCAAAATATATATGATATGATGATCTACGAACAAAAGTGAGGGTCGATATTGGTGATTTATGAACAAAATATATACACTATAAATAACTCTGTTTTTTGCATTGTTATAGGCTAACAGAAAGATGAACAAAGGCAAAAGAATGACAATATAAAGCTCTGGAAAAGGAAATAAAAAAAAATCAAGTTATAACTTACAATGTTCCAGATGTAGTATTGTTTGGAATGTTCTGCAAAAACATGGACCGAGTTGCCGGATCAGTAAAAAATTGCTTGAGTATAGCTATGGTGGTCGTGTTACTGCCCAACTTCTCAATCTCTCTAGAGATCATACATGATACATGTATGGTTAGCCTCCACAACCACCATGATATTTCCACCTAAGATTGGTGAAAGTGCTTTTGCTATTTGCCTGGTGAGTCTTTCTTGCACTTGAAGCTTGAATCCAAAAAAATGTACGATCAATTGCAAAAAGGATGTTCCAATGAGATTGAATCTGTCTGTAGGGCGGATGTATAAGATATGGACGATACCATAAAAAGGAAGTAGATGATGCTCGCATTGGGACCAGAATAGTAGGTTCAACTCCGAATGGATATGTTCGGTATTGTCAGAGCCGACACTTGGTTTAAAAATATTTATCCGGTTGTGAGTAAAGTCGTTCAATTTCATCTCCAATTTCGTGTTCCGAAAGTTCATCAACTACCGCAGAGAATGGCTAGGAATTTTATAAGTGCTTCTCTTAATGGATCTTATCCCAATGATCTAAGTATAGAAGCTACTGCAACAATCATACCAGGGTTCGGTCTTACACGCTCATGGGAGATTTTAGCAACAGAAAATGAATAGGAAGGGCACCAACGTTGTTTTGTAGAGTCTCGAGTTGGAATTTTCTCCACAGTTACACCTCTGAAACTCAAAAGACCTAGAAAATCATTCCAAACATCAGTTTTTTCATTTTCGAAAACTCTCGAACCCAAAGAAACCAACACCTTTATCCATCATTGATACTTTGAGTCAAAAACGACTGATGACATACTTATTTTGCATATTTTACATGCTCAAATCAACTTGTTATTGAATTAATTCATGCTAATTGGTGAATTTTATGTTTAAATCTTGTCAAGAATGAAATTCGAATACTTTAATGCAAAAAACAAACAGAAAAGGATTCAATTGGAGCATGAACAATAGAAGAGTGGCCAAATAAAAAATTTAAAGATATTAAAGGGCTGATCAGATTTTTTTGACCTAGTAAAACTCAAATTTAGAAAAATAAAATCTGATATTTTTCATGTAATTAGTGGGTAGGTGGGATTAAACTAATTTTAGCATATAGTTTATGTATAAATAGGTGGCATGATGGACTTGAAAAAATACACCTTAATTAGCTGGAATTGAATTGAAATTGTTTTTTTATTCTTTCCATTTTCTGCGTCAATAGGCATACCACTTTCATTTCATTTTTTTCTTCTTAACTAATTTGTTTAATTATTTCCCAAGTCTTTTCCCCTTTCCATCTTTCTCCATTACCATTCCACTTTCATGACTAGCAATGCATGATAAACTTCATGCTTCACTAAATCTAAATTAGCTTTAGGTCAGTATTCTTTCCGGTCAAGAATTGTGAGAAATTGTATCTGCACTAAAAACCCTTCAAATCGATATTCACCATCTCTTTGGAATATTGGGATTAAAAAATTCATCCCTTAAAGTTAACTCGATTTCAATTCAAAAAGCGCATTGGGTTGGAGTCGTTTTGGCTTACAGTTGGGAAGTCGAGTCGATCGTGCTGTATTCGAATTTTCGCAAACAAGTTAAGGTAGATTGTGATCAGATTTAAACGTCTCGAGAGGTTGAGGTCGTTAATCCAAGTTGGGTTTTTCATAATGTAAGGCTGCCAAGGTCTTGAATTGCGAACGCATATATCGCGGTTAGACAATCGATAAGGGTTGGTTTGCAAGGCATATTGGGATCAACTATAAGAGGAAGAATTGACGACTAGGACGTTCTTAGCCGTTATAACTAGCTTATTTTTTGGAGGAGAAAACTAATTTTCGAGGATCGATTCAAAAATCGGAATCCATCAAGTCTAAGATTAAGGCTTTATAACTCTGTTTACAAAATTCAAATTTATTTCCCAAATTTATTTTTTTCAATATATTTAATTGTTTATTTATGCTATTTCATTTATTTAATTTCCAGTAATTTCGAAAATCCTATAATTTATTTATTTTTTGGCAAGTCGTTTAGAGTATTGGGCACGTCTATTGCCATGATTATCGACACAAAAAAATTTATGTTCACGAGAAAAATACGAAAGTTGATCATAATCACCAATCCATGTGGAATCAATCCTACTACTATTTACTACTGTTTAGAATTGTTTTATTATAGGAATTATTTTTATTTGGTAGTTTCGACGCCCATCAAAATTTGGCGCCGTTGCCGGGGATTGAAAATATTTTTCTAACTTTTGTTTATTTTCCTTATAACCAGATCAGAACCAAGGTATCTAGAGTTTGAACCAGAAATAGAGAAGTTGGCTTGAAAACTGTGAAGAGAAGCCATTTGATGCGGTAAATGACCACATCCCGAGTTTGAAACTGTATCTTACACCGAGGATATTTTCTCATTCGACGAACCATACGAGATGGTAGAGCAAACTATATGCCAACTCGTAGTAGCCCCAGATGAACAACAACCCCTATGTATAACTTATCCAGCGAGAGGAATGTCGTTTGTGTTAAAATCAGACTTGATTCATCTATTGCCCACCTTCTGCGAATTACAAAATGAAAATATGCATACCCATATCAAAGAATTTCACATAGTTTGCTCAAGCATGAAACCTTAGTGAGTAATCGAAGACCAAATTAAACTTCGTGTTTTTCCTTTATTATTAGCCAACTCTGCTAAAGAATGACTATTTTATTTACCTTCAGGATCTGTTAATACATAGTCTGGCACGTCTTGTTTATTTCTTGACAGGTTCTTTCGAGCAGCTCGAACAACTGAATTTAGGAAGGACATTGTAGGAATTCGGCAAAAGATGACTGAATTGCTTTACGAATATTGAGAGGGGTACAAAAAGTTGTGTGCAAGTTGCCTATAACATGGCTTGACTGAACAGTCACTCTTACAATATTTCTATTAAGGGTTACTCCCAATGGAAATGAAAATGAAAATTATAAATGCTGTTAGTGGAGGGGCATTTGTTAATATGACGCCTCAGAGAGCAATGAAGTTAATTTTGACTATGGTTGCAAACTCTCAACAATTCTGACCGGCTATAGAACCCACGAGACGGGTTCATAGGTTAAGTTCTCTAACGAGACGGGTTCATGGGTTAAGTTCTCTATCTCTAGAATATAAAATTGATAAGCTTACTAATGTTGTTCAAAATTTTCTTACAGATAAAATAAGCTCAGTCTGGTTGTACAGAATTTGTGTTATGCCAGATCACCCAACGACTCATGTCCTATCTTGCACGAGGGTTCAACAGAACAAGAAAATGTTGTTAGAAACTTTCAAAGGCCACCCCAAAGGCGATATGATCCCTATTAAAAAAACTATAATGTGGGGTGGAAAGATCATCTAAATTTGAGTTATGGGTCAAATCCTTGATTTAATCAGCCATACCAACGAAGGTCGCTTTCGAATTAACAGTTACCGCCTCCAAAATCATCTCTGGAAGCCATAGTGGAAATGTTAGCCAATAATACCTAAAAATTCCAACAGAATACGGAATTACATCTTCAAGAGTTGGATAAACAAATAAGTAAGCTTGCGTTTGCAATCAGTCGACTGGAGTCATAAGGAAAATTGTCATATCAAACTAAATCTAATCCTCGACATAATGTAAGTGTTATGACATTGATAAGTGAAACAATTTTGGAGTCAGCTTCTGACACAAATCGTACCCATAACCCAAACAGAAAAAATAAAAACTCGATCCAGCGTCAACTACAGATTTGACTCCTCAAAGGTCGTTTGCAGTACCGCCTCCATTTCTTAGAAGACTCGTCCAATGCAAAAAGGAGTGAGAAGAAAAGGAAATCCTTGACACCTTTCAAAACGTAGAAATAAACACTTCGTCTTCTTGATGCGATTAAGCATGTTCCATGATATGCAAAGTTCTTAAAAGAATTATGCACGAGTTAGAAGAATCTCGTAGGCAATGAAAAGGTGAGTGTTGGAGAAAATGTCTCCACCATTTTACAAAAGAAAATACCACCTAAATGTAAGGACCAATGTATATTTTCTATATCTTGCAAGATTGGTAATGTTGGGATTAAAAAAGCTATGTGTGACTTAGGTGCATCTATTAATGTTATGCCTTTGCCTATTTATAAACTACTAAATACGGGTCCTTTTAAAAAACTAGGTGTAATCGTTTAGCTTGCAGATAGGTCAGTAGTGCATTCGAAAGGAGTGTTGAAAGATGTTCTTGTCAAGGTAAACGAACTTATTTTTCCTACAAATATCTACATTATCGGCATAGAGGATGATAACTCCACCAATTTTTCCAATATTCTACTCGGCAGACCATTTTTAAGCACCGCACAAATGAAAATTGATGTTTGAAGTGGAACACTCACTATAAAATTTGACGGTGAAGTGGTTAGGTTTAATGTTTATAAGGATATGAGACATCTCAGTGCAATAACAAATGTCTCTAATGTCAATGGAATGGAATCATTGAAAAACTTATATTTTGAAAAGGATAAGTTACAAATTGTGCCTTGTAGGAGTGTAGATCTCGATGTTAAACAAGAGGAATTATTGATGATAAAAAAAATCAATACGGGAAGCTGTCATTCGCATGAAGGCCTCGAAATTAGAGCTCAAACCGTTTCTAGAACATATAAGGATTCTGATAGAGGAAAAGGCAAACTTGAACAAAAAAGCTTAAAAACACCTCAATCCACCGATGATGGAGGAATTCGGGAAGTGCTTTAAGGACAATGGGCAAAGGTTGAAACCTTTCTACAAGAACATCCAAGTGCACGAGATGGAAAAATTAATTCTTAATGAGCTAAACAAATAACATTTAAGGTCGTCAAGCTAACAACGTTAAACAAAAGCGAATTTTGGGAGACAACCCAAATTTATTTTAATTTATTTAATTTTGAATTTCAGTAAAATTTAGGTTGAAAATAAAATTAATAATAACAAGATTATTATTTAATCCATTTAATGTGTTGTTTTTCAAGAATGTGATGGAGGCTGTCGATTTTTTCGGAAATCAGATACTGATCGTGGCGTAGGCAAGCCTTGCTCAATACAGCCATTTATTTTCTTCACAACCCAACACCCCAAGCCCAAATAAAAACACACACACACACACACACACCTAACCCAATTTATTTTTCTTCAAATAAACCCAATCTCCACAATTCTCGCCATCTTGCAAAGTAGCCACTCCTAACACCGACTGTAACAGTGTAATTTTCAGTGGTGTCGAAAACAGTGATACGAGATTACTAAATCCGATAAGTGAGTTTGAAAATTAAATAAATTAATATTTATGAGTCAAGTGTGATTTTAGAAATATTTTTGAATTAGTGAATTTTGTGATTTAAAAGAAATTATTAGGTAAATTGGGTCGAAAACGAGGTACTGAGATCTTGATTTCACAAACCAAGCCATAAATATTTTTATAAATATTTACGGAGTGTTGGTGAATTATTATTAAAGTTTCGTTAGAAAATTTTAACGTTTTGATAGTCAATTAATTAAAAAGGACTAAAATGAAAAAGGTGCAAAACTTGCTAATTAAGGAAACACAGATTAAATAGCTTAAGAAGTAATTAAGGGAGGACCAAATGAGAAATTAGACACATGGGCAATAGGTTGGGCGGCAAGTGTGTAGAAGAAAACAACAAAACTAGTGTGAACAACGGGCAAAATTGGAAAATAAATAAAATTTAATAGTTAAAATTGGATTAAATTGAATTTCTAGACAATTCCTCATTTTTATTCAGCAAAAAACACATTGAAGAGTCTCACTAAGATGGTTTTTCATATTCTTGCCACAAGTGAGTTCAATTTTTGTTTATTTCTTATAGTTTTTGCGATTTTGATACTTTTACAACTAGGTCCAACTATTGAATTCATTAGTTTTTGATTTTATGAGTGATTTTGAAAGTTACCATGGATGAGTGCTGAAATTTTATCATGAATAAACATGGATTTAAAGCTCTAATTTAGTTATGTGATAATTTTATTAAGTGACTTCAATAGATATTGATTTTTAGGACCTAATTATAAAAAAGTTAAGAATTAGGGTTTGATGCTAAAATTGTGAACATCAAAGACTGTATAGTAGCCTAAAATGATTATATAAAGTGTTAATTGAGAAAAATAAGCTCAATTGATGGGTTAATTAATCAAGGACTAAATTGTAAAAATTATAAAATTTAGGGTAGAAGTGTAATTTTGAAAATTGAAGGGTATAAATTGTGATGTGAATTAGAATTGAATTAGATGCTGATGGATGAATAATTTTATATTATAGATCAAGAAACTGAAGATAAACGTAGGAAAGAAAAATTAACGGATTAGTCACTGAATTTCTACAACTTCTACAATTTACCCCAGGTATGTTTATATGGTTGAACTTTCATGATTATTTTTTAATTTAGAAATGATATAAGTTGTTATTTCATATGATTTTTATTGAATTATTATTATTGTAAAATATGAAAATTAGATCAAAAGTTCAAATTAAGTGAAACGCAAGATTGAGTACGATCGTTCAGTGACAAATGACGAACTGACGGATAAGACCATAGTTGAACCATGGCAAAGTGTTAAATGTAAGACCATAGTTTGGCTATGGCATTTCAGTGAAAATACCATAACTAGGTCATGGCACCGTGAACGTAAGACCATGATTGGACCATGGCAGTATATATGAATAAGTGTAAGACCATAGCTGGGCCATGGCATCTTGATGATAAGACCATAACTGGGTTATGGCACTACGAGTGTAAGACCATGGCAAGGCCATGGCAATATTTGTGTAAAACCATAGTTAGACTATGACATCAAGAAAACGATGTACTCAAATCCATAAGACGTTCTCTAATTTGATGAGTATTGGTAAGTGACATATAGATTATTTGTGGAAAAATCTAAGAAATTATTGATATTGAGCTCAATCAAGTGAATTCATCATTTGAAATTGTGAATGGCAGAGAATATTAGTGAAATGCTTGTTTAATGATTTATTATAGGATGTTCAGTAAGATTTACATTTAAACCCTATGAACTTACTAAACTTCTATAAGCTTACTCTTGTGTGTTTAATGTTCCATGTATATTAACACGAGTTCGGAGGATCGGATCAACACATCAAGTTACACTATCCAGTTTGCTCTGGTAGATTTTGTTAAGTGTTTTATGATTTATATGGCATGTATAGGGATAGTTTGTTAATGAAACAATTTGAATAGTGGTTATGAATCTTAAATGTAGTTTGCATGCATATTGTAGTAAATTTGATAAATTAATGTATGGATTGATTATGGTAAGTTTATGTAAATAGGTTTTATGATGATATATTATATCTAAAACATAATTTTTGGCTTGTATTGGTTGCTTGGATTGGGATATATTAGTATATGAAAGTGTTGTGTGCAGGTGGATATCATAAAAGGGAGAAAAGTGGCCTTAAAATGGCTTATTTTCGTCCACACGGGTAAAGACACGGACGTGTGTCTCAGCCATGTGTGACACACAGCTTGGCACATGGGCATGTGGTCCAGCCATGTGTCCCCTGCATCTTAAAATTGAGAAATAGAATGCCTAGGTTTTTGCACATGACCTGACACATGGGCGTGTGACTTGGCCGTGTGACTCCTTGTAAGGGAAAGGAGTAGGTTTAAGGATAATAACCTTGGGCACTGCTGGTGTCCCCACTTCGTTATTCCCTGGCAGGGAGATAATGATCCTTGGCCGGCTGGTTCCTTTTTGTTCACCTTCCAGCACACTTATTTCTCTTTTATAAGAGCTACCTTCAAAAATTTGTAGCTCTTTATTATCTATAAAGCCTTGCACCAAGGCTCTGAATTCCTCACAATTTTGGGTCTCATGACCCTCTTCTGCATGGAACTCACAGTAGTTCCTCGTTTTTTCTCTTTCTCTCCTAGAAGTTATCATCCCTCTTTTCATCATCTCCTCCCAAATCACCTTCATAGGCATTCTCACCTCCGCAACATTTTCCTTCATCCTTCTCTAATTAGCTTCGCCAATGGCATTCACTTATTGATCGTCGTGATTTGGCAAAGGGTTTTCAGTATTTGGGGTACTATCAAATTTTACAACCCCCATCTTGATCAACCTCTCCACGGCCTTCTTGAATCCGGTACAATTTTCAATTGAGTGCCCCGATATTCCAACGTGGTACTCGCATCTGGCGTTTGCATCATACCATTTAGGATATGGAGGCTGTAATGGTTTCAAGTGGAAAGGAGCAATAGCATGTGCATCGTATAAGCTTTGATAAAGCTCATGATATGTCACAGGGATAGGTGTGAATTGCATCCTCTCGTGCCTTGTGCCTGATTCCTGCCTTTGAGAACCTTGTTGCCCAATCGCAGCTACTTTGGGTTGACCAACTGTGACTGCCTTCGAGTTGAAGTTACTTGTGTTGTTCACCTCATTGTCTTTTCTCCTTGGGGCCGATCTTTTGGCCGCTTCCCCCTCAATTTTGCCATCTCTTATGGCGTTCTCGATCATCTCTCCTGCCATGACTGTGTCCGCAAAACTTTTGGTAGTGCTTCCAATCATATGAGTAATGAATGGAGCCTTCATAGTGTTTATGAACAACATGGTAATCTCATTCTCCAACAATAGTGGTTGAACTTGCATGGCAACCTCTCTCCATCTTTGAGCATATAGCCTAAAATTCTCATTAGGTTTTTTCTCCATGTTTTGCAGCGTGATCCTATCCAGCGTCATGTCAGTCACATGATTGTACTGTTGCATGAAGGCTTGTGCAAGATCCCTCCATGAATTTATTCTGGCCCCGCTCAATTGATTGTACCACCTGGCTGCTGCTCCCACTAAGTTATCTTGGAAACAATGAATCAACAATTGATCATTGTTCACATATCCGATCATCCTCCTACAGAACATCGTAATGTGGACCTCTGGGCAAGTAGTCCCGTTGTACTTTTCAAACTCCAGCATTTTGAATTTATGGGGAAACACCAGGTCTGGGAACAAACTCAAGTCTTTGGCATCAACTCCATGATGCCCATCAGCACTCTCTAGAGCCTTAAATTTCTCCTCCAACCATCTACAACTTTCCTCCAACCGTTTTGCAGCTTCGGCTCTCAAATCCTCCTTTTCAGCCAAGTCCAAGTCGGGAATGAGAGGATTGGTAGGGTTGTTACCCAAATTGAATCTCGAACCAGTTGGGTTATTCATGTGGATCCCAGCATCAACCGGTCCATATTGAGTCATTATAGTGACAGATGGCCTCCTAGGAAGTGCCTCTGTAACGCCCCCACGCCCGAGACCGTCGTCGGAGTCGAGTATGAGGTGTTACTAAGCTTAGTTTAACATTTTTAGAACTTTGGATTATTTGTTTCTACATTCACAGCTTTTAAGCTACTTGCGTCACAGTCACAAGAAAAATCATATCTCGAGTCACAAAACTCAAAATTAAGATCCGTAAATTTTCTCTGAATCTAGACTCATATACCTATCTACTAATATTTTTCTAGAATTTTTGGTTGGGCAAATTAGTACAGTTTATTAGTTAAAGTTACCCCTGTTTCAGGACTTGACTGGTCTGACCTCTGTTTACTACGAACCACATTTCTATCTGTACAAAATCCATATGACTATGAGGTTTATTTCTGATGAAACTAGACTCAATAAGGATTCTGAGAATATAAAATACACTACCTAATTATATCTTTACAAGTTATGGTGAATTTATAAAGTTGGAACAGGGGATTCAAAAACTGCTATGACCCTGTTTCACTAAAATTCAAATATCTTGTAACATATAATTCCCTTACCTGCTTCATTTATTTCATGTGAAACTAGACATAATAAGCTTCAATTTGATATGTAGTTCATCACCAAGTTTAATTTATATGATTTTAGTAAATTTTTAAACTCGCGTCGTTGTTGCTGCAAGATTCGTTTATGGCAAATTTCATCCCTTTTATGAGTTTTATGCACTAAATATCTTAATAGTTTTCCTTAACATCAAGCATAATCTACACTAACCATTTTCATAATTTATCATTATCAAGCATTTCCTCAACCATTCCACAACCATACCATAAGATCATTTACACAAATTAGGTATATTGCTATACATGCCATACTTAAATTTACAAGCCATTTACCAAAAGTCTTAGGATAGTGTGGTGAGCCTTCGACCTATCCCGACTCCTGAGCTGGCTTGTCCAAAACTACAATGAATAAGAAGGAGAGAGTAAGCATAAATGCTTAGTAAGTTCATATGCAAATAATAAGTAACTTAACAAACAGTCATACCAATCAACATTAGCATGTATCACTAAAACACATATCATATTTTTAATCATTTTTCATCATCTTATTATCTTATCGTGGTTGTATCAATACTCAACCCGAGGGTTAAATACATACCTGTCCAAAATATCCATCTCACATCACTTACCAATACGTCTCTTTACATCTCGAATATTCCTCCATTTGAGTAGAACTTTACCCGTTGAACACATCGGAATATAATTCGGATACACGGATAAATTGCACATAAGTGCCACATATTCAATCAAGCAATCATGTAACCCGCCCATAAGCGAACTCGGATTCTCATCCATAAGTGAACTCGGACTCAACTCAACGAGTTCGGATGCCTAGTTACATCTCACGAACTCGGACTCAACTTAACGAGTTCGGACATTCGCATCCATAATTGAACTCGGACTCAACTCAACGAGTTCAGATGCTCAACCATCCTAGTGACATGTCACTTGTATCCTAATCTATTCCTAAGGTTCACATGGGCTTTTTCCTCGAACACTTATCCTTGCCGTCTTCCGTAGAATGCCGAAATCAATACTCGGTAACAATTATATTTAACAAGTAGTGCACATAATTTACATATTATTTGAAATTAACCACAAAGCATACATTTCATAATAAAATTCATCATAACATATAATTAACATCAATAACTTAAAAATAATCATTATGCTACATTATTTACACATGAACTTACCTTGGTACCAAAATACAAAGATTTTGCAATTTAGTCCACAATCTTTTCTTTTTCTTGATTGAGGTCGATTCCACGTCTTTCTTGATCTAAAATAACACATTTAGCTTATTTAATACTCACATTATCGAATTAATCCTTAACTCAAATTTTGGCAAAATTACAATTTTACCCCTAAACTTTTGCATATTTACATTTTTGCCCCTAGGCTCGGGATTAAACTTTATTCCTTATTCTTATGTTTTACAACATGCTGATCACTTTTCTCTTCTATGGCAACATCAAATTCTCACTCTAACATGTACTTGTGACTATTAGGTATTTTTACCGATTAAGCCATTTTACTCGCTTTTGCTTAAAATCGAGTAGTACAAGTTGTCTAACATAATTTAAAACTTCATATTCTATCATAAAACATCAAAATACACAAATTTCACCAATGGGTATTTTTCCAAATATAAACCCTAGGTTAAATTATTGCTTACATAAGCTTTATCGAGTTAAGGGATCTCAAAACGTAAAAATCATTAAAAGCGGGCTTGGAATCACTTACTATGGAGCTTGGAAGCTTGAAACAAACCCTAGCTATGGAGAACCCTTAAAATTTCGGCCTAATGAAGAAGATGGACAAAATTGGCTTTTAATTTTGTTTTTAATTCATTTTAATAACTAAATGACCAAAATACCCTTACTACTAAACTTTCCAAAAATTCCTTCCATGTCCTAATTTTGTCCATGAACTTAAAATTGGTCAAATTGCTATTTAAGACCTCCTCATTAATATTCCAAAACAATTTCATACTAAAAACTTCTAGAATGCAAGTTTTGCAACTTATTCGATTTAGTCCCTACTTTCAATTTAAGCACTTTAGGCATAGAATTTCATCACGAAATTTTCACACAATCATGAAATCATATCATAAACCTCAAAATAATTATAAAATAATTATTTCTATCTCGGATTTATGGTCACGAAACCACTATTCCGATTAGGCCCTAATTCGGGATATTACAACTCTCCCCCCCTTTAAGGATTTTCGTCCTCGAAAATCTTACCGGTAAACAGATGTGGGTACTGATTTCTCATAGTTTCTTCGGATTCCCATGTAGCTTCTTCTACTCCATGCCTTTGCCACAACACCTTCACAAGTGCAACATTTTTATTCCTTAGTTGGTTGACCTCTCGAGCTAAAATCTTAATCGGTTCTTCTTCGTAGGTCATATCTGGTTGTAGTTCAATTTCTGTCGGTGAAACTACATGTGAAGGATCCGAACGATACCGACGTAACATAGATACATGGAACACATCATGAATCTTCTCTAATTCAGTGGTAATGCTAGCCGATATGCTACCAAATTCAACTTTTTCAATTACTTCATACGGCCCAACAAAACGCGGACTTAATTTGCCCTTCCGTCCAAATTTAAGGACTTTCTTCCACGGAGTCACCTTTAAAAATACTTTATCACCAACTTGAAATTCAATGTCCTTTCGTTTTAGGTCTGCATAAGATTTCTGTCTATCTGAAGCAACTTTCAAACAATCTCGAATTATCTTCACTTTTTCTTCAGTTTCTTTTATTAGATCAACTCCATAAATCTGATTTTCCTTGAGTTCAGTCCAATACAATGGCGTTCGACACTTACGACCATATAATGCTTCATAAGGTGCCATTTTCAAGCTCGTCTGATAACTATTATTGTAAGGAAATTCCACCAACGGTAAGTATCTTTCCCAACTTCCTTGAAATTCCAATACACAACATCTAAGCATATCTTCAAGAATCAATTATTCTTTCGATTTTCCATCGTTTGTGGATGAAAAGCGATCGAAATTTAACCGTACCTAACGCGTCTTGCAACTTTTTCCAAAACCGCGAGGTAAACCTTGGATCTCTATCTGAAATAATCGATAATGGTATTCCGTGTAATCTAACAATTTCTCTAATATACAGTTCAACCAACTTGTTAAGAGAATAATCCGTACGTACCGGGATAAAATGAGCCGACTTAGTTAATCTGTCAACTATTACCCATATGGCATCTTTCTTTCCTAGAGTCAATGGCAATCTTGAAACAAAATCCATAGTAATCCGATCCTATTTCCATTCAGGAACCATTATAGGCTGAAGTAATCCCGAAGGCACTTGGTGTTCAGCTTTCACCTATTGACAAATTAAGCATTTGGACACAAACTCTGATATATCTCTTTTCATTCCATTCCACCAATACATTTTCTTCAAGTCATTATACATTTTCGTACTACCGGATGAATCGAGAAATAACCACTATGTGCTTCCTGTAGGATCTTTTGAATCAATTCCTCATTCTTGATACACAAATCCGATCCTTAAACATTAAGCACCCATCGAACCAATTACGAAATCGATCCGTGTCGACTTCACCACATTTTCTTTTGGCTAGCAAATCTTGATCATTTTTCTGAGTTTCAGAAATCTCTAATAAAAACATCGGTCTTGCTCTTAACTCTGCTAGAATCGAACCGTCATCTGACATTTTCAACTGAGTGTTCATAACTCTCAAAGCAAACAACAACTTTCTACTTAAAGCATCAGCAACCACATTCGCTTTTCCCGGATGATAATCAATAACAAGCTCATAATCTTTTAATAACTCCAACCATCTTCGCTGTTTCAAATTCAAGTCTTTTTGTGACATCAAGTATTTAAGACTTTTGTGATCGGTATATACTCGGCACTTTTCACCATACAAATAATGTCGCCAAATCTTCAAAGCAAACACCACTGCATCCAATTCCAAATCGTGAGTAGGATAATTCCTCTCATGAGGTTTTAAGCGCCTCAAGCATCACCACCACTTTTCCTTCTTGCATGAGTACACACCCCAAACCATTTAGAGAATCATCACTATACACCACAAATTCTTTACCTAATTCGGGTTGTACCAACACTGGTGCTTCAGTTAATAACTTTTTCAATTCTTCAAAACTCTGTTAACATTCTTCCGTCCATTCAAATTTAACATCCTTTCGAGTAGTCTAGTCATAGGAGCAGCAATTATAGAAAATCCATTTACAAACCGCCGATAATACCCACTAGCCCCAAGAAACTTCTAACTTCGATTCACGTTTTTGGTGGTTTCCAATCAACAATGGCTGAAATTTTACTAGGATCAACCAGTATACCATCACCGAAACAATATGACCCAAAATCCAACTTCCGGAGCCAAAATTCACTTTTACTAAACTTAGCATACAATTGCTTATCTCTCAAAGTTTGCAAAACTATCCTCAAATGCTCAAGATGCTCATCTCATCTTTTGAATAAATTAAAATATCATCTATAAACACCACAACAAATTTGTCCAAGTATGGCGAAATATGCGATTCATTAAATCCATAAACACAAGAGAGCATTTGTCAATCCGAATGGCATAACTAAAATTCATAATGACCATACCTTGTTCTAAAAGCGTTTTAGGCACATCCGACTCTTTTACCCGATTGGTAATACCCGGATCTCAAGTCAATCTTTGAAAACCATGTCGCTCCTTTTAGTGATCAAACAAATCATCAATTCTTGGCAAGCGGATACTTGTTTTTGATTGTCACCTTGTTTAACTATCGATAATCAACACACAACCTCATAGAACCATCCTTTTTTTCACAAATAACACGGAGCACCCAAGGTGAAAAATCGGTCTCACAAAACCTTTATCAGTCCAACTCTTGCAATCTGCGACTTTAATTCCTTCAACTCTGCTGGTGCCATTCTATACTGAAGCAATCGAAATCGAGCTGTTCGTTATCAAATCAATACCAAATTCTACTTCCCGACGGAGGCAAACCCGCAATTCTTCGGAAATACGTCGCAAATTCACACACAACCCAAGATCGACTCAACTTTCTTTTCAACTTCTTTTGTATTAATTACATACGCCAAATAAGCTTCATAACCCTTTCTCGATATCTTTGAGCCGACATTGAAGAAATCACACTAGGCAATGCCTCGATTTATCCGATTCAACCCGCAGAGTTTCACCATTTCCACACTTTAATTCTATAACCTTTTCTTTGCAATTTATTTTAGCATCATGCAATGTCAACCAATCCGTACCCAAAATAACATCAAACTCATCAAACGGCAACAACATCAAGTCGGTAGGAAAGTAATGATCCCGAATCATTAAAGGACATTTCTTACATACTTTATCGACAATCACACATTTGCCTAACGGATTCGACACTCTAATCATAAATTACGTGTTCTCAACGGTATATTCATACTAGACACCAATTTCATGCACACATATGAATGAGTAGAACCGGATCAATCAAAGCAATAACATTAACATTATAGAGAAAATGTACCGGTAATCACATCGGTGAGGAAGCATCTTCACGCGCTTTAATAGCATAAGTTCTAGCCGGAGCCCTTCCTTGGTCTAACCAGGTGCATCCACGGCTACATTCTTCTTGCTTGTTTTACTTCCACTTTTCTGGATACCTTCCCTCGAGTCGCACCACTAGCTTTTACATTCGAAATTTTTCTTTCTCACTCTCTCAGGCGTCTCTAATAAAATGATCCGGAGAACCACATCGAAAACATTCATTTGCTCAGACGGACCAAAATGATTTCTACCACACCGCTAGCACTTTTCGGGTTTAACAAATCTCGAGTTCCTACACCTTTGCATTGTAAGTATTCGAGATTTAGGACCCACATTTTGCTTCTTATAATTCCCATATGATTGTCCAAATGAAGCTTGGGAACGAGGATTCATATTCCTTGACTTTCTAGGTTCTTTGTGAAAATGAACTACTCATCGGTCTTTTCTTCCAATTTCTAGTCTCACCTCTACCTTTTCTTTTCTTTAAGTAGTTCTTCACCTTGCAAGCTCGATCAACCAAGACTACCATTTCTTTTAGTTCAAGGATCCCGACAAATACTTTAATGTCTTCGTTGAGCCCGTCTTCAAATCATCGGCACATCTTGGCTTCAGAGGAACATATTCCACGGCATACTTACTCAATCGAACAAACTCTCTTTCATATTATGAGACTGTCATATTACCTTGCTTCACTCAAGAAACTCTTTACATTTCGATCAATAAACCTTTCACTAATATATTTCTTCGAAACTCTTCTTCAAAGAATTCGTGTTACCCTCTCTTTCGGTACCACCAAATCAAAGTCTTCCACCAATTATAGGCTGAATCTCTCAACAAAGATGTAGCACATTTCAAACATTCTTGGTGTACAAGATAATTCATCAAATACCGGATAGAATTTTCAAGCCGAACTCGCTTTCTCGCATCATCATCAATATTTGCTCTAAATTCTTCACCCTTGTTTACGAATTACATCAGCGGGGTTTCGTGAAATTTTATCATATCCATACCTTGAGGCATCGGGGGTACAGGTTGAGGAATTGGGGGAGGTGGGGGAGGTTGTACATTCGGGTTCGTATGAACGAACTCAGTGTACCATGCACTCATCATTTGGAGAAAGGCTTCCCGACCCCTTTCTCCTCCTCCCTGACCAACAGTAGGAGGTGGATTTTCAGTCGGCGCTGCTCCTTCAGCCGGAGCTGGCGCATTACACTCTACTTCACCTGCCACAGCTGGATTGGGATCCATTTACTATAAAAAAAATCATTTAAAAAGGTCAGAAGTCGTCGCACTATCACAATTTATACATATGGCATGTATAGCAAAATCCGTACATACAACACGTAGTTCGAGAATCGACTAAACCTGCTCTGATACCACTAAATGTAATGCCCCCACGCCCGAGACCGTCGTCGGAGTCGAGTATGAGGTGTTACTAAGCTTAGTTTAACATTTTTAGAACTTTGGATTATTTGTTTCTACATTCACAGCTTTTAAGCTACTTGCATCACAGTCACAAGAAAAATCATATCTCGAGTTACGAAACTCAAAATTAAGATCCGTAAATTTTCTCTGAATCTAGACTCATACACCTATCTACTAATTTTTTTCTAGAATTTTTGGTTGGGCCAATTAGTACAGTTTATTAGTTAAAGTTACCCCTATTTCAGGACTTGACTGGTCTGACCTCTGTTTACTACGAACCACATTTCTATCTGTACAAAATCCATATGACTATGAGGTTTATTTCTGCTGAAACTAGACTCAATAAGGATTCTGAGAATATAAAATACACTACCTAATTATATCTTTACAATTTATGGTGAATTTATAAAGTTGGAACAGGGGATTCAGAAACTGCTATGACCCTGTTTCACTAAAATTCAAATATCTTATAACATATAATTCCCTTACCTGCTTCATTTATTTCATGTGAAACTAGACATAATAAGCTTCAATTTGATATGTAGTTCATCACCAAGTTCAATTTATATGATTTTTAGTAAATTTTAAACTCGCGTCGGTGTTGCTGCGAGATTCGTTTATGGCAAATTTCATCCATTTTATGAGTTTTATGCACTAAATATCTTAATAGTTTTCCTTAACATCAAGCATAATCTACACTAACCATTTTCATAATTTATCATTATCAAACATTTCCTCAACCATTCCACAACCATACCATAAGATCATTTACACAAAATAGGTATATTGCTATACATGCCATACTTAAATTTACAAGCCATTTACCAAAAGTCTTAGGATAGTGTGGTGAGCCTTGACCTATCCCGACTCTGAGCTGGCTTGTCCAAAACTACAATGAATAAGAAGGAGGAGTAAGCATAAATGCTTAGTAAGTTCATATGCAAATAATAAGTAACTTAACAAACAGTCATACCAATCAACATTAGCATGTATCACTAAAACACATATCATATTTTTAATCATTTTTCATCATCTTATTACCTTATCGTGGTTGTATCAATACTCAACCCGAAGGTTAAATACATACCTGTCCAAAATATCCATTTCACATCACTTACCAATACGTCTCTTTACATCTCGAATATTCCTCCATTTGACTAGAACTTTACCCGTTGAACACATCGGAATATAATTCGGATACACGGATAAATTGCACATAAGTGCCACATATTCAATCAAGCAATCATGTAACCCGCCCATAAGCGAACTCGGATTCGCATCCATAAGTGAACTCGGACTCAACTCAACGAGTTCGGATGCCTAGTTACATCTCACGAACTCGGACTCAACTCAACGAGTTCGGACATTCGCATCCATAATTGAACTCGGACTCAACTCAACGAGTTCGGATGCTCAACCATCCTAGTGACATGTCACTTGTATCCTAATCTATTCCTAAGGTTCACACGGGCTTTTTCCTCGAACACTTATCCTTGCCGTCTTCCGTAGAATGTCAAATCAATACTGGTAACAATTATATTTAACAAGTAGTTCACATAATTTACATATTATTTGAAATTAACCACAAAGCATACATTTCATAATAAAATTCAGCATAACATATAATTAACATCAATAACTTAAAAATAATCATTATGCTACATTATTTACACATGAACTTACCTTGGTACCAAAATACAAAGATTTTGCAATTTAGTCCACAATCTTTTCTTTTCCTCGATTGAGGTCGATTCCACGTCTTTCTTGATCTAAAATAACACATTTAGCTTATTTAATACTCACATTATCAAATTAATCCTTAACTCAAATTTTGGCAAAATTACAATTTTACCCCTAAACTTTTGCATATTTACATTTTTGCCCCTAGGCTCGGGATTAAACTTTATTCCTTATTCTTATGTTTTACAACATGCTGATCACTTTTCTCTTCTATGACAACATCAAATTCTCACTCTAACATGTACTTGTGACTATTAGGTATTTTTACCGATTAAGCCATTTTACTCGTTTTTGCTTAAAATCGAGTAGTACAAGTTGTCTAACATAATTTAAAACTTCATATTCTATCATAAAACATCAAAATACACAAATTTCACCAATGGGTATTTTTCCAAATATAAACCCTAGGTTAAATTATTGCTTACATAAGCTTTATCGAGTTACCGGGATCTCAAAAACTTAAAAATCATTAAAAACGGGGCTTGGAATCACTTACTATGGAGCTTGGAAGCTTGAAATAAACCCTAGCTATGGAGAACCCTTGAAATTTCGGCCTAATGAAGAAGATGGACAAAAATTGGCTTTTAATTTTGTTTTTAATTCATTTTAATAACTAAATGACCAAAATACCCTTACTACTAAACTTTCCAAAAATTCCTTCCATGTCCTAATTTTGTCCATGAACTTAAAATTGGTCAAATTGCTATTTAAGACCTCCTCATTAATATTCCAAAACAATTTCATACTAAAAACTTCTAGAATGCAAGTTTTGCAACTTATTCGATTTAGTCCCTACTTTCAATTTAAGCACTTTAGGCATAGAATTTCATCACGAAATTTTCACACAATCATGCAATCATATCATAAACCTCAAAATAATTATAAAATAATTATTTCTATCTCGGATTTATGGTCACGAAACCACTATTCCAATTAGGCCCTAATTCGGGATATTACAGCCTCGGTTTGTGTAGGCCCGTGGGGTGTAGTAAAGCCTGGAGGATGATCCTTTTCCTTCTCACCAGTGATTGCCATAGGGGTTTTTCCCTTATTAGTGGCTCTCAGCAACTGAGCCATTTCAGTCATCATATTCCTCTGAGCCTCTAGCATTTGCTCCCTCATGTCATTTTGTATTTTGGCTAATTACTTTTGCAATTGGTCCTGCATGTCCTTTTGTAGCTGTTCAAACCTTTGATCCATATTCCTAGATTTTGCACGAGTTCCGTACTGATGCGTGGTTTCCAGATTTTCTTTTCTACTTCTGCGGTAATTTTAACTAATTAGGGTCTTTCTATAACTTTGAATACAAATGATGCGATGAAATGTTGAGTGATGTATATACATGAATGCCAAAAGGACATCGATTCTGATTCAATCTCATTTAGAAAAATTTATTTAGAAAAAAAATATCTTTACATATAAGATGATTACAAATACTCTTTCGCCTTAATGCCCAAAGTTTTAACTCTATCTAATAAAAGGGCTAACTCTCGTCCTATATCCGTCGATGACTCATACATCAAACTCAATACATCAGCTCGTATTTCTAAGTTTTGCACTTGTTTAGCGATCTCTCGAATCTGGGCTACGGCTTCTCCAATGACGTGATCTCTTTCTCTAACCTGTCCTCTAGACTGATGAAGCTCTCCCTCCAAATGATCTTCTCGTACCCCAAGCTGCTCGATTAGGAGCTTACTATCCTGCAATGCTGATTCCAACTCCTCAACTTTGCCTTTTAATTTCTTTACCTCAACCGTAGAATCGCGACTTCGATGTAGATGAAAGGATAGCCCGAGCTCAGTTACTTTAGTCTTTAAACCTTGATTTTCTTTTTCTAAGGTCAAATTCCGCGATTGCATCTTTTAGAACTTCTTCTCCCAATATTTGGCTTTAGCTTTTTCCTCTTGGACCTTTTTCTGCCCCTGATCTGAAAACCTTCCTAGTCCTGCTCTCTTCAAAGTTATTTGTGCCCTTTTATAGTGCTCCTTTAAATCGTCTCGGTCCTCCTTGATCTTCATTTTTTCTTTCCTCTATTTCTCGACCTCCATCTTTTGAACGTCGACGCCTAGGCTCAAATACATCTTTTCTTCGTCAAGCTTTGCTATCCTCTTCTCGAACTCCAAGTTCTTTCTCTCGAACTCTTGCTTCATAATTTCTAACTCTGAGGGCGTCACTTATAAATATTCTTCTATCGGTCGAGCTCCTTCCACACTTGGCTTAGGGATGTTATCATTAATCCTTCTACCTCTCCACTCGACGTACTCCGAAGTCGTAGCAAGGCTAATAACTAATCCCTTTAATCGACAAGTCTTGTTCCAAGCACTAGAGATCTCACTGACCTTCCTCTTGTAGTCATCTCCTCTATACATGAACTCACTCTGAACCAAACCGTAAGTTGCCGGTATGAACTGTCTCAATCCATGTTGCCTCAGCACAAGCAAAGGGGCATAACCAATGGCACCCCAAATTCCCAACAGAGGGGCCCAATCAAAACTGCCGCATCGGTAAAGAACCTCACTAGGAATCATCCATAGAGCCCTCCACTCTACGTCCTTTGACTGCAGATTCTGAAGTAGCGCTATCCAATTTTTTTCAGGAACATCAACTTTCCTAATTGAAGCTGTTATGTCCTTCAACGGGGAGTACTCCTCAAAGAAGACCCGACAAACCACCCTATCTATCAATCGGAAGTGACTGTAGAACCAAGCTAAAAGTAACTGAGCACAACCAACAAACTTGCCCGCACTGGCCCTCCTACATGCATTCAAGGACCTGAATGTCTCCGCCAAAATCACAAGAACAGGAGTGACCTATTTGCTAAGTTGATGGAAGAGATCCGTGGTTGCCTCGTCCACATATCCCAAGGCCCTGGGGAAAACCATCAATCTGTATAAACTTAAGGCAAAAATGTCTACCTTCTTCGCCTCGTCTGGATGTGTCTGGATCAGATCTTTCAAAGCTTCCCACGGAATGTACTTACTCTCACCCTTTTCCTTAATTCTAGCCATGATCCACTGCTCGCTCATCCCCGTAATGGTCATCAGCTTCTTACCAAAGGTTGGGACACAAGCAGCTCGAGAATAAATCCTATCACACTGAAATCTAGGACATCGAAGTAAGGCTGTGTACTCCTCTACAGTAGGCACTAAATTTACCTCCCCAAAGGTAAAACAACTGTATGCTACGTTCCAAAACTGAGCGAGAGCTCGAAACAAGTTCTCATCAACCTGAATATCAAACAAATAGGGTAAATCTCCGTACTTACCGTAGAATGATTGTTTGGTCTCATTGCCCCACTGATCTCAAATCGCCTTAAGCTCCTGCAAATTATTCTGTGTGACACTGATGCGAGTGTAGTCTGACAGCTCTGACATATATCCCACAGTTATGCTATCCCCTTTTTCTAGATGAGTTTGCTCAGACCATCTATGGACGTTAGCGTTGCCCTCCACTCTATCAAGAAGTCAGTTCTACATAATAAAACTTTCTAACTTAGAAACTGACCGTGAATCGATACCTTTTAAATGCGAAATGACATGCAATGAAAAAAGGAAACAATCAGTATCACATAATATTAATAAACTCAAGAATGAAATGTGAGGGTAATATTTAAAGTATAATTCTAACTAAGTTGAGCTTTACGATTTTTCTATATGAGGTTTCAGTTCTAAAGTTGAGGCACCTGAACCAGCAGATTCCTTGATTCTCACCCATTATAGGCTCATTTGAATTAAGTTTAGTTCAGGGGAATACATTTCCCTATGGCTACACAGAGACGAAAATCTCACGAAACCATAGATACGGATGTATCCCGAAAGTGATCCACTATCCTGCACGGAGGCGAAAACCACACGAAAGCGTAGTTTCTCACTCCCACTTAAGGGTGTGACCACAACGGTCATGCAAATGCAATGCGTATCAGAATATAGCAACATATGTAATAATACAAACACATGTAATGCCAAGAGGATTAATTTTTAAAATTTTTAATTTTCGACATTAAGACAAGAGATAATCAATTACACGGCTTGACTCTCTTATTAGTCCCCAGCGGAGTCGTCAAGCTGTCGAGACCATTTTTAAAATCGAGTTTTGGAAAATGGGAATCGACTTTAAGAAAAACGAAAACGGGAGTTGCCACCAGTCTTTTTAAGTGTGATTGGATCACCTTATAAAATGTTTTGTTTTAAAACATTAATTTTGATCTCTGAAAGTCGAGAAAACGGATTCGGAGTCGATTCATGACGAGGAAGGTTAGCACCCTTGTAACGCCCAAAAATTGGTACCTAATTGATTATCAAGTGTCTTTATTGTCGGAAATTTGAAAGTTTTAAGATGCAAACCTCTTTTAAAATATTTTAAGTTTGAAAATTAAGGTTCAGTTGTATCAAATGAATCAAAATATTACATCCAATAAGTTAGGAAGCAATATTTTTAAGACATTCGAAGCTAAGCTAGCCCTTTTTGAAAATCCCTATCTCAAAACGACAAAACGCTATATCCAGTAAGTTAGGACACAACGCTTTGAAATTCCAAGACAGTTGCTCGTACTTTGAAAACCTTAAAAACTTAGAAGGGTGCTTGACTATTCAAACTCAACGAGAAAAGTCGCAACCCAGTAAGTTAGGGCACTACCTTTCTCGAAGTTTCCAAATACCAAGCAATGCATTTTTATTTTTGAAAACTTTTGAATCTCATTTTTAATTAACGCATGAAGAACCATATATATACATTATAACATGTAAGATAGCATATTACAATAATAGGTAGCTAAAACATGCATTTACATAATATGATAGCAATAATATAAAGGTTCTATACTACATACATACATAAATATAGCAAATCTTAGTTATATAGCAAATCTTAGTTACATAACAACATACATATTAAGATATACATAGCATATATTGAAGATGAATAAGCAAAATATACGAACATACAAAGTAATAATTAATTTAAAAAACGACGCATGATATACAATTAGACATATAAATATATATACAAAGCAAATGTGATAATATATAAAAAATAATAATAATGTAGTAACATATATATATATATATATATATATATATATATATATATCAAACAAACAACACTTAATAATATTATGAAACTAGCATTTAATATATAAATGATATAAAATATAACAATAAATAAAAGATTTAATAATATAAAATGAAGTGAGTAATTATTTAAAAATATACATATATAATTAAAATACAATATTTAATAATGCATGATAATAATATAGATAATATATATGTAATGAAAAACAATTTTATAGCATAAGGTATAAAGTATAATTTTTTTAAAAAACATGAATAAATAATTAATAGAATATATAATACCAATTTTGTACAAAAATCTATCAAAATAATAATATAGATAATAATATACAAAAATACATAATAAATATGATGTAATAATAATATAAAATAACATATATTAAAGTGTAAAATAATATAATAATAAAATATAAAATAATATAATAAATATTATGTAATAAAATATAATATAGATATAGGTAAATAATAATATATAAATAAAGTTTTTTTTAAAAAAGGACTAAAATTGAATTAAAATAAAAATCAGAGGCTAATTTAAAAAAGAAAGGGTTTGGACCCAATTGCAATGCCTATGTAAACCCCAGAGACTCATGGGGGAAAATTCCCTTACCCCTAAAACGGCACCGTTTTAATCCAGAACTTAAAGTGGCTATTGCAGGGACTAAATTAAAACTGAAACAAAATATTAGGGTCAAATTATAATAATAATATAATGGACTTATAAAATTTAAAAGTACAGAGGAACCAATTAAACAAATATCCCAAGACTTAAAAAAACGCGGATCTCCTTCGGGTTTTCGGATCAACACGCGGACCCTGGAAGCTTTAGAACGACATCGTTTTGTGCTTATTGAATTAAACCAAAACGACACCGTTTCGTTTAGACTATATAAGCCAAATTATAAGTTTAAAAATCATTTCTGAAATCTATTTTAAAAATAAGAAAGAAACTCTCTGAAAGAGAGTTGGGGAGGGGCTCTCGGAGTGTCACCGGAATCCAGGGGTTCGCACGTGCTCAAGCGCCCCCGTCGTCTTCACCGCATACGGTGGCTGGAGGTTTAAAAACCTCGCCTTTCAACGCCGATTAAAGGTATATCCCTTTCCTTTTTATTTTCTACAATATTTACATGTATTTAAAGAGAAAAATAACAATCACCTGATAATTCTTTCTTGACTATCGATTTTTAGTATAAAAAATGAGTTCTTTTTTTTATTGAATCTCCGTGTATCTATCTCTAAAAAATCGTCCTCCTTTACAAATTAGAAAAGGGTTTTTATAGCCCTTCTGCAAACTATTACATTTTTGGGGACGATTTCTTTCCATGTTTGTTTCGTTTCTACTGCTTTTCTTTCTCTTTTTGCAGGTGTTCGCGAGAATGGTGGCGAGTACTCTGGCTTTGATTCGTGCGCCAATCACGGTGCGATTGAAGCTGGCGTTCTGACGATGGGGGTTCTTGGAGCAGTAGCGATTGAAAAAGCGTGTCGTTTGAGATGGTTCTTGTCTGATCTGGAACCTTCCTTTTATGCGCTTGGGTTTCAAACCCTAGGTCTCTTTGCTTTCCGTTAACAAATTGGGCTACTTGGGCCTTGTATGTTTTGGATCTGGGTGTAATGGGTACCGGGTGATAGTATAATTAGGTATGGGTATCTAGTTGTAACCGGTCATAGGGTTTAAGTATTTGGGCTGCTGGGTTATGGTTTGAGGTTTTAAGTATTTGGGCCACAAACACTTGAACTTTTATAAATTAGACTATAATAAATAAACACTTATTTATTACTGTTTTATTTGGTTTAAGGCCCGGGCAAATTTGAGCTATTACATACATCAAACACATTTTATACCTCAAAGGGGAGGCAATTATTTAAATGTAAATTTGAAAATTATAACTTATTATTTTTCCAACTATAAAAGCCAAAAACCCTGTTTCAGCTGAGCCGAGTCATCTCACATTCCTCCCTCAGTCTCGCGCCTCTTCAAGATCCACAAAAACCCTAGAAAGCGCCAAACATCCCATTGGAAAAGGGAGGTCAGTGAAAGGCCATCAACTACCAAAAAACAAAGTTCATATAAATATAAATATTTTGCGATTCAAATCTAAAAGCTCAGGTAAATCCTCATTTCTCAACTATTCTTCGCTTCATTTCTGTTTCTCCATTTCGCTTTTTTTTTTCATTATTTTTGTTGCTTTAACCTCTTATACCAACCATTAACGTTCAGATTTAGGGGAAAAAAAGATGTTGAACTTCTCTCAATAAATAGATACGATTGATTTTAACTCTGAACGAGAAGTTCATTCTGTGGATCTATTAGGTCTGTTTGTTTTCTCTGAAAGAAATTTCCGGGACTTTTTACAGTATATTCGATAGCTCAATACTTTATTTGTTCGGTGTACGTATAACTTGGGATGTATCGTGACTATTTGCGGACTAAAACATATTGTTCCTTTAGGCTTAAATCTTAGTTTGGGTTTTTGGTTTGATTTATGTTAGTGATTTGAATTTGTATTTCGTTGCTTTGTAGGCACCAAATTGGCAATGGCATCTACTGAACAACAAGTCCCATCTGGAATTGCAGCTCCTACGGCTGATGTTGTATGTTGGGTTCCTCTTATTTTATGTTTTAGTAATAAGAATACATATGGAGTTAGGTTTTAATCTATATTGTCGGTGATTTTAGGTGGGTAATGCCTTTGTTCATCAATACTACCTTATATTACACCAATCCCCTGCACTGGTTCACCGATTTTACCATGATAACAGCAAACTCGGTCGCCCTGAAGAAGATGGCGGCATGAGTATCACAACAACCATGCAAGTAAGTTCTCTATGCCTGTCCCTTTCACACAGGGGTTTGGCTTGGGTCAGACTTTTTAAATGAGGGCCTATGTTGTACTTGTACCATCATGTTCATGCTTATTTTCATTCTTTAATACAATGTTGAAGATGGCGGCATGAGTATCACAACAACCATGCAAGTAAGTTCTCTATGCCTGTCCCTTTCACACACGGGTTTGGCTTGGGTCAGACTTTTTAAATGAGGGCCTATGTTGTACGTGTACCATCATGTTCATGCTTATTTTCATTCTTTAATACAATGTTTGTATTGGAAACTATATTTTCTACCCTTTTGAAAGTATGTGCCTTAGTAGATCCAGGTTTACTTAGCTTCTGGTGTGAAAATCTACTCTCTTCATGGATCACTTGTGCAAAAATGAAAGGAAATGTGCCATTATAGTGAAGATCCTGATGCCCAAACTATTTTTCTACAAGTGAAGATTATGTTAAGAGCTTTAAAAAATAAAAAAAAGTTATGATTGATAATTTTTTTTATTTCCAGCCACGAGATGGATTGATATTCATATAAAAACCAGTTATGATACTAATTTTCTTCTACTTTTATACGTTTGAGTTGAAACCATGGTGCTTCATTTTGTGGACCAGGCCATCAATGAGAAGATACTCTCACTTGGTTATGGAGAATTTCTGGCTGAGATAACAACTGTAGATGCACAAGACTCACACAATGGTGGAGTAATTGTTCTTGTGACTGGGCATTTAACTGGAAAGGACAAAGTAAAGCGGAAATTCACTCAGAGTTTCTTTTTGGCACCTCAAGACAAGGGCTATTTTGTTTTAAATGATGTATTTAGATACATTGATGAAGCCAAACATCAAAGTGGAAGCCAGGAACTAGTTAGTAATATTGAAGCTTCTCTTATTACCGAGAATGGTAATTGAAAACCCAGGCCTCCTTAAGAAATACAGAGTTGTAATGATTTCTTCAATTGATGTAGATATTTGTCTGCAGATCCTTCTGCTCCTGAGAATCACATTGTTGAGCAACTGGCTGCAACGCCTGAAGAAGCTAATGGGCCAGAAGTGTATAACCCTTCTGAAAATGGAGATGCTTCTATTGAAGAAGAGGAAGTACCAGTGGCTGAGGTTGTAGATGAAATTCCTGATGATTCGCAAATGTTTGATGATTCCAACTCCAAAATTGAGGAAGTGCCAAAGAAATCATATGCGTCTATTGTACGTAGCACTCTGCTGCATGCTAGGCTTCTAATCTTTCTCAAAATGACCTCTTTAGTGTTTATATTCCCAACTTTAAGGTGATGATTTAGCCTCTTTTGTTATTGTTATAGGTGAAGTTTATGAAGGAGAACGCAGTTCCTTTATCCACCCCTACGCATTCCCTTGTGAAGTCTGCAGTTAAGAGCCATGACCAACCAGGAACTGTGGCACCACCTATTTCTCCGGCCCCAGTGTCTGATGCACAGATATCCAACAACAGTATTACAGAAAATGGGACCAATCAAGATGTGGAAGGTATCAGTTTTTCATCTTTCCTGCACAACTTTCAAAAGAACTCAGGCGGATTATTTGTAATCTGCTTTATTTTGTTCATTTATTTGTTTTTGCTTTGTATATGATTACTTATTTTGTCCGATTGTGTGGCAGCTGAGGGCCCCTCCATTTATGTCAAAGGTCTGCCCCTGCATGCCACACCTAGCATGCTGGAGAACGAGTTTAAGAAGTTTGGACCTATTAAGAACGGTGGTATTCAAGTTCGAAGTCAGAAGGTAGACATCTACCTCATTTTTCAATGCATTAAATGTTCAGTGTCAGTATGTTCAGTTAATATTTTCTTTGTATTTCTCAATAGGGATTCTGTTTTGGTTTTGTGGAGTTTGAACTTGCAAGTTCTGCTCAAAGTGCCATAGAGGTATTTATCTTTTTGTACTTTGCTTTTTCTTTTTATTATTTTCCATCATATTGCATTTGGTTCATATGTACATCTTGTATCATGGCATTTGTTGCAACAGGTTATGTGAATTGTGTTGAATCTTTATTCTTTATTTTTTTTGTCTGTTTATCCTCCTGTAGTTTATATGAAATGCAACTTAATTCATGATTTATATTTGATTTTTGATGTGCATCATGGATGCAATCTTACAAGTTTATATTAATGTCCCAAATGTTTTTCAGCTGCATTTATTAATTTCTTTTGTGCAAAAATTTGCATGATTTTACCTTATTTCTTTTTTTCTTTTGACATTTTTCTCAGGCTTCACCTATAAATATTGGTGGGCGTAATGCAATTGTTGAAGAAAAGCGGTCTACCTCTCGAGGCAAGTTGCTTTTATTTTTAAAATTTCCAAAAATTTAGTGAATAATATTGCATGATTTGGCAAAAGAAGATTGATTGGGTATGAGATTCTCTCACTTGTCATATATGACACTTTATGGTTATTAGAGAATTTGCTAAAAATGAGATTTGGTCATCTCCAATTAGGTGGTTCTTTTAGGTTAACATTCAAGAAGTGTTTCCATCCTACAACATTTGAATATTTGATTGGTGTAGGACTAATGGTTTCAATTCTTGGTTGGATACAAATCGTATTTAATTGAAGAACAAGTTTTTTGATCGGTCCAGATTATAGAATTTAGTCAAAGATATTCTTTTGCATGATATAAGACTGTCTTCATTTACAGGGAACAAAGGACGGTCTTCTGGTTCAGGGGCTGGATACAGAAATGATGGAGCAAGAGGGAGGGTAAACTATGGTGGTGGTGGCAGGGGCTACAGCCGGGGTGAGTTTGGAAACAGGAGCAACAACCGAGGAGGGTATTCCAACCGCAGAGGTGATGGATATCAAAGGGGTGACATGGGGAGTAATGGCGGCAGCCGCATGAACCGCTCTGGTGGACTAGCTGTTAATGCAGCAGCCAAGAACATGGCACCAAGGGTATCTGCCCCTGCTTGAAGACATTAATTTGGAAATTGGTTGGGAGTGATCAAAGATAGTTTTTTGGTATGTAGTGTAGTGATTTATTGACATTGTTGCAATATCATTTAGAAGAAAGCATTGAAAGCTTAGCAGAGGAAATTTGGCTGTGAGATTCATTTAGGGTTTTCGCTTCCTCATTAAGCCCATTTTGTCTTTTGACAATGTAATACTGAAAGGTTTTGGGTGGTCGTGGATTGTAGATTCAATTCTTGTTTGTTCACCATACAATTTAGTGTTTTAGGCTTCTGGATAGGGAGCATTCTATTTTGGGAAAATCTACCTTTTATCATGGTTTTTTGCCTTTGTTGTAGTCTCAAACTTACATAGTTTGGATTTGGTTTAGTGCCGAATATGATGTGGTCTTGTCTTGGATATGAATGTTAAAAATAAGTGAGGTAATACAAGCCCCAAGTCTAAGGTTGGGGTTGGGTTAATTGCCAAGGCAAGTTATAATTCATGCTAGAATGAATTGTTTATATTTTCCTTTCCTTTTCAATAATGCAACCGATATTTTTATATTCAAACTTAATTATGAAAGTGTTTTAATATTATTTTAGTATTTTTACTATTTAATAGTGAAACCTAGCTTCGACTAGGTTTGTATCAAGCGGTGTTGAGTTCAAAGATGTTGGAAGCCCAAGCTTTGATTTGGGATAAAAATTTAAGTGCTAAACCTTGTTTGGTTAGATCAGACCCGATTAACTCTATTTATTTTGTATACAAATATGAATTTTTAACCTAATTTGCTTGCTTGTTCCAACAATTACTCCAACACAAGTCACCAAACGTAATCTAGTTTCATGCGTTGCAGTATGTGGGTGACGTTAAGACTGAAGCTGGTGTTCGACTTTAGGTCCGTGGACCAAGTTGTTAGTCAGTGATTTTTTTTTTAAATCGACTATGTATATAAAAAATATTTATAAATATTAAATAATTAGATTGAATAAATCTCAAATATAAAATACTTCAAAATGTTGGTGACATATGTTTAAATTTCGTCATATATAAATTTTAATATGCAAAAAATTACTCCATAAATTACAAGCGCAAGAGTATAAAAAGCCTTTAATTAAAAAAAAACCAATTGAGCTCTTAGAAAGCATTACACTCTATTGAGTCCATAATGATAAAAAAAAAATATCAATTAGGTCATTTTGTTAACAAAAACAATTAGTTGATCAGCTTGATTGTTAACGACGCTGACGTGATGGACGATAACCACCAAGAGATAAGCCGTGGAAGAATGTTGATGTGGTAAGGTCATAATATTTTTTTTTGATTTTTTTTTAAAATTAAATAAATATTTTTAAAAAATATATAAAAATTAATTAATTCACATCGGGAATAAACCTGAACATATAGTTGTCTAGGTTCATTTGAATCTAGACAACCAATCGTTCAGATTCATTATAAATGAGTTCAAAAAAAAATTAGGAATCATAAAAAAATATTAATAATTATTTAAAATTCTAAAAATTATAAAAGTTATAAAAAATTGAAATTGGAAAATTGGAAAAAATCAAGTATATATATATATTTAATTTTTATTAATAATTTTTATATATTCAAATATAGAAATTATGGCAGAGATAGAGATAGCGGTGGGAGAGGAGGTGATGGAAGAGGTGGAGCTTATTCTGGTGGTGGTGAAATGGTTGATGATTGAGACGACAGTGGTACTGGCGAGTGGGATTATGGCACAGCCACCACTTCGGAAATGGCGGAAGGGCAAGGCCAAGGTGCTGACCAGGATGTGGGCCACCATGAGAATGAAAATTAGTTGCAGTCAAAGAATGAAGCAAGAATTGAGTTTCATTGCCATTGTTGCTAATTAACATTGCTGCAAAGAATTGGGTCCACCGCTGCATCGGATGTAGATTTAGTAATTTATGTACCAATGTCATTTTTAGGGTTTAGTACCAATAAAAGCCCATTTCGGAATTATTTAAAAAAATGGGCCGTTTCAAAAAATAATAATGGGAATGGACCGAAAATTTAAAAACGTGTTGAAGTGGATGCATTTTTAGGAAAAACCTAGAAAAACGCTTCCATGTCAGCGCTTTTTTCCTTGTGTAATCCCCTAATGGTCAAGAAAAAAAAAAAATTCCCCCAACTCATTTTTTCACACCAATTTTATTATTCTTCCAAATTTCTCAAAAAAGCTCTCAAAGCTCATTAATTTTTTTTGTCTAAATTAGTATTATTTTTTTTTGTAATTTCTAATAAATTTGATCGTGTTAGCAATGACCCAGCAATTAATTCGTCTCGATAATAAATAAATCTCCGTCAACCTAATGTAAATAGTAAGGGTTAATTTTATTTTTTAATATTATTTTATTTTTTATTTCATTTTTCTAACTTAATTAATATTTTTTTATAATTTTTTATAATAGTTGGCAGATTGAGTGTTATAATGTTTTATTCGTAATCTACCTAGTCCTCCATCACCGTTGATTGAAAATTACTTAAGGGAAGCGGGTTTTTGGCACATGACAATATAGGTCGGGGGTGCAAGTTGGACTCGAAACTCATCACCGCGTTTGTGGAGAGGTGGAGACCCGAGATGCACATATTCTATCTTCCATGTGGGGTGCATACCATTACTTTGGAGGATGTGCAATTACAGTTGGGGTTACCAGTAGATGGGTTCGTACTCACCGGGTCCGCTCAATCTGTTGATTGAGGAGCCATATGTTGCAATCTTTTGGGTGCAATTCTGGATATTATTTACGGAGGTCAGATCGATATGGGCTGGTTATGAGAGACGTTTCCGATGCTAGGGGATGAATCGACTGAAATACAAAGAGTACGATACGCTTGGGTGTATATCCTTCAGATCATCGGAGGTTATCTGATGTCAAAAAAGTCATGAAATCTCGTACATTTGACGTGGCTGCTGAAACTCGTTGATTTTAGAGCAGATGGTGAACTTAGTTGGGGGTCTTCCGTGTTGGCGACATTGTATTGGGAGATGTGTCAGGCGACGCAACTAAATAAAATTAAAATCGAAGGTTGCATCTCACTACTACAATCATAGGCTCAATTTTGCTTTCCATTTCTACATCCTCGAGTGGACCACCCGTATACATTCTCACTCGTAACAAGGTAAAATTTATATTAGATTTTACAATTATTAAATAAATTTAAAATAAAATTTTATGCCAAAATTTTATTTAAATAGGTGGAACATTTCGTCGAGTTATAGGGGAATACCTATCGCTCTTAAAGATATACAGATTCTATTAGACTAACGGTCAGAAACACATGTATGTATTTTTTTCATTTTGAGCTATATACACATAACATAGTAGATTTCGTATTTAGTATTATGTATATAACTAATATTTTTATCATGTTTATATAATTTCAATGGACATCAAATGAGGATACAACAATTCGGGTAGTAATTCCAGATGAATTCCTACAGAATCCGAACATCTAGCATGTTAGGGTCCCATTGGTCAGCTACATCGCCATCGACATGCACAAGATGGATAGAGTGTTGCGGCAATTCAGATTCCTACAACCGATTCCGGTGGCACTTGAGGTGCTCAATGATGAGCACAAAATCGACTTATGGCGATTGGGTATGCATTGGCCGCTCTTCCACTCGGAATATATCAAAATGTAGGAAAATCGGTACAATAATATACCTACTTGCGTATCGATCATCGTTTCGGAGTTAGCGTGCAATCCGGATTACATGCCATGGTTTAGGTTCTATGGCAAACCATATTTGCTCTTGGAAGAGAAGAGGCGTTGGCAAATCCGTGTCGAAAGGGAATGATGTGGTCTTTTAAATCCAAGGACAAGGGATGGCGAGAAGGGCCCATCAACAGTGCCCACGCAATCACCGGCCTCAATGGAGCAAGTGACGGTGCCCACACCACAGCCCCTTCAGATTATGCAAGGTGCGTATCCTAACCCTTATGTGTATCCTTTTTCCACTCCTATGTCAAGTTGGAAAGTATGGCCCTGTGCATCTCATTTTTCGATGACTCCGAGTCAATCGATGATATATAGGCCATCATCATAGAAGAGACCGCACGAAGCATTGTCGGGGAGCTCAACTCATTTCCAATCCCCATCGCCTTATGGGATTCAAACTGGTTACACTCATTTATCGTGGGTAATACAAACACATCAGCAATTTTTGTTCTATCAAGGTGGGTCATCTTCCCAACGCCCACAACCAGAAGTTGATTCCAAACAACCACAAACCCTGGCCGGAAGCTAAACTAATAAGGAATCAAGAGCGTAACCGTTGACCACCTCCATGTGGCACTGATTCCAACCGGCACATGCATTGATTTATTTTTAATATTTTTGTAAAATTATTTTATATTGTTTCATTTAATAAAATAGAAGTCCTTTTGAATATTTTTGTACAAATTATTTTAATATTTTTCATTTAATAAAATAGAAGTTCTTCGAATATTTTTGTACAAATTATTTTATATTGTTTCATTTAATAAAATAGAATTTCTTTTGAATAGTTTTGTATAAATATATTAGTGATTTGTACATCCTACTAAAAGCATTTAATTTTTCCTAGAACAATAATTAGCAATTAAAAAATTAAACCATAAAACCCTAAACAATTAAAAACCTAATACCCTAATTTAATTTTTCCTAACCTCTAATCAAACCATAAAACCTTAAATAATTAAAAACCTAATACCCTAATATAATTTTTCCTAACCCTAATAAAACGCTAAAATCCTAAACAATTAAAACATAATACCTTAATTTAAATTTTCCTAAATCTTAAAACCCTAAACAATTAAAAACATAATACTCTAATTTAATTTTTCCTAAATCCTAAAACCCTAAACAATTAAAAACATAATACCCTAATTTAATTTTTTCTAAACCCTAATTAAACCCTAAAACCCTAAACCTAGGCCCTAATTTGCAAATAACCCACAAGGAATTACATGGTCAAAAGCATGTCCTCGTTAGCGCTTTTTATTAAAGTGTGTCCATGTCAGCACGCTTTTGCTTGACACAAGAAAAAAGCACTGACGTGGAAGTATTTTTGTGGGTTTCCCCGGAAAACGCATCCACATCAGTGCATTTTTGAGTTTCCGATCCATTCCCGTTATTATTTTCTGAAACGGCCCATTTTCATAAATAATTTCAGAAATGAGCCTTTATTGTTATTGAACCCTCATTTTTAGTAATTATAATTTAAATAAATTTTAGGGTAAATTACACCAACAGTCACTCAATTTTGGGGTAGTTGGCAAAACAAGCACTCAGGTTTCAATTCACTCACTCAACTTTTGAAAAATAACAAAACAGTTACCACTAACCATTTTCTGTTACAGACGTAACGAAGGTACTATTTTCCATTACAGACTTCCATTTTCCATCCCTATCCCTCTTCCTCACCATCCCTTCCCCTACTCTGATTTTCCTTTCTCACCATTATGTCCAGATTCATTTCACGTGTAATTTTTATTAATTATTTTTTATATTTTATAAAATATTTATTAATTTTTTTTAAAAAAATGATGGTTTTATATGACGTGACATGTCACGTCAACATTCTTCCATGTGGCATGTCACATGTCAATCTCTTGATGGCCGTCGTCAACCACATCAACACTTTTAATGGTCAAACTGATTAACTAACGATTTCTATTAACAGAATGGCCAAATTGATTGTTTTTTTGGTCATTAAAGACTCAATAAGATGCACTTTTTTTAAGGGCTCAATTGATTCTTTTTCAAGATCATACAATACTATGCACGTAAAAATTCATAATCCAACAAATTCAAAATAAATAATAATAATAAATTCAATTTTAAAATACAGTCATCTCTATATAACAACCTCCGCTATAATAACATTTCCCCAAAACAACCAAGTTTCTAAAAGAATTAATTTTATGTTTTATTTTAACTCTCTATAACAAATTTTTACTTATAACAACAACATATTATATTAAAATGATATTAATTAAAATAATAATTCCATAAAATGATTAAATTTCATGTGAAAATTAATCATATTTTATTAAATGAAAATAATTTTAATGAGTTGAATTAAAGATATGAATTCAATAAACAATTAAGTTCACTAATTAAATATTCTACTATGAATTTGGAGCATCATAGATTTATAAATTGATTATTTGAATTTAGTAACTAATGAAAAATTGATTAATTTAATTTGATAACTCATGTTGATTGATTGAAATTGTTAGATTTATTAACTTTATAATGAATCGGTGAAAGAATGTAAAATAAAATATGCATAAAAGCAATAATAAATGCACACTGCTATATGTCTTTTAATTTTGTTGATTTCCTTCCCACTTTCTTCTTTTTTTGAACATAATTCTTACTTTCTTTATTTAATGAAAATTCACGATATAAATTCTATTGTAAGTTTACAACAATATTCTCTCTATAACATGTCATGGTGTATAACAATCACCTCTCTATAATAGGCAAAATCTGGGCAGACAATTGAGGTTGCTATAGAGAGGGTTGACTGTATATTATATTTTTTTATTACAAATAAATAATAAAAATTTAAATGTAAATCTAAAGTATTTTTTAAGGTTTTTTTTTGTATTAGCTAGTACGGGCAAAATCAATCGGCATGCATCGATACGACCAAAATTTGAACTGAAATAAAACTTAAATTTTATTGTTTTGGTTTACTATCAGAACAGAGTGTTCCAATCGATATGAACGGTATATAACAATATCGACTATCATGCTGTGGACATTACTAGTAATCCTAGCATGCTTGTTTGCTTTGCAGCTAATTACTTCATGAGACTAATCGTCTAGAACCAAAATTTTGATAGACAAATATTGAAAGGTTAATATGTAGTTTACCCTTAACTTGGTCTAAAATATCTATTCAGTACTTGTATTTCATCATATAGATTGGTATTGACGATTTTTTTATGAAATTGGATTTAATATTTGATAACGTTGCTAACCGAAAATAAGTTGAGAGAATATGTGAAAATTTGGGTGAAAAAATATCTTTTAAATTAATTAAAATGTATGATTAGATATTACCATGTAATTGGTTAATGATATTTTCAATAGAGGTTGGGGTAATTTAATTGGATTTGGCTTTCTCCTATTATTTTTTCATCTATCTATATTTAATACATGTTTAATCACCATTCATAGCAGTGGTGGAGCCAAAGGGGATGCTGGCAGGGCCTCGACTCCTCTTAAAATAAAAAATTTTCTATTTAAATATTTTACAATTTATAAAATTTTAAATTAGCAATAGTAAAATTACATTTTGTCCCCAAAAATAATAAAAATTTAATTTAATCCTTTAAAAATTATAAAGATATAAACTATTAAAATGGTGAAATTGCATTTTTATTATCATATAAATATACATTTTAATTCCACCCAAAAAAATTTCTAACTCCGCCACTAATTCACAAGTTAATTTTCACATTTAATATATATATGAATTCTACATATTTGAATAGTTATGATCATTGTATTGAATATTAATAGATGAAAAGGAAATGAAGTGGATCTTAACCCAATATTAAATTTAGGTAATACTTTTGACCAAAAAAAGTTTATGTACCTTATCGAAAAAATGATATAATTTAAGGGTTAATTTTGCATTTAAACCTAAAAAGAAAGTAAAAATTAAAACCGAAAATACATGAAAAATTATATTTAAAAATCATGATTACAAATATGAGTGGTACCAAAAATTGAAATCAGTAAAAGTTGTAAACATCAAAGGGAGGAAGGAACTAAGTGAATAAAGGAATAAATGGTTGTACTAGGATAAGTTCTTTTCAATATTTTTTACTCATTGTTTTTATATTGTTTTATTTAATAAAATAAAAGTTTCTTTGGGTATTTTTGTACAAATATATTAGTGATTCTATATTCAACTTAGAGTATTTTTTCAAAAAAAAATCTATCTCGTCAAAATAATTTTTTCATAACACATTACGTCAAATTTATTTTTTCAGAACCCATCTTGACAAAATTATTTTTCCCAGAACAATACTTAGCAATTAAAAAAAATTAAACCTTAAAACCCGAAACAACTAAAAACTTAATACCCTAATTAAATTTTTACTAACCCATGATCAAATTCAGAAACCCTAAACCTAGGCCCTAATTTGCAAATAACCCACTGGGGATTACATAACCAAAAATGCGTCCTCGTCAGTGCTTTTTACTAAAGCGCGTCATTGTCAGTGCTTTTTACTAAAGCATGTCTACGTTAACGCGTTTTTGCCTGACACAAAAAAAAGCACTGACGTGGAAGCGTTTTTCTGGGTTTTCTATTGAAAATGCGTCCACGTCAATGCGTTTTTGAGTTTTCGGTCCATACTCGTAATTTTTTTTTTAAAACGACTTATTTCTGTAAATAATTTCAGAAATGAACATTTACTGGTACTAAACCCTAATTTGAGTCGAAGAAGCACTTCATGAGGGGCCTAATATCAATTAATGCTTTCTTAATTAAGAATTTTGTATTTCTGTTCGAGTTGAAGTTATACGAAATCACCCCAATTTATCTTTACGCGGGTTTGGCCTAATTCTTCTTCAAACCCGATTTGGAATGCCTTTGTGTATGGGAGCCCAAATCATCAAAAGCGAAAAGTTCTTTGGTAGGATCTAAGAACTTCTATTCCTAGTGTTCAAATTCCTTCGATGGCGATCGGAGACTTTAATACTATCCCTTCCCCTAATGAGAAAACATGTGGTCTCTCGGATGGAAGGAGATGTCCTTACTTTGGTGATTTTGTGGATTTGGCTAATCTTCATGATTTGGGGTTTAGGGACCTCCTTTTACTTGGCACAGGGGTAATCTATTTGAAAGATTGGATCGAGCTTTGGGAAATGAGGCTTGGGTTAATTATTTTCCAAATAGTTTAATTGCTCATCTTTTGAGGATTAAGTCTGATCACAGACCTCTTCTCTTAAATCTAAACTAGGTTCTTGCTTTGCCTAGGGGAAGACCGTTTGGGTTTTTAGCAGGATGGGCCGAGCACCCTGATTTTGATAATTTCATGAAAGATCAATGGGACTTTCAAGGAAACATGTCGGCTTCTTTAGATAAGATCACTGGAAATCTTAAAGATTGAAATAAGAACACCTACGGTCATATTACTACCCGTAAGAGAAACCTGATCCATAAGTTGTCAACCATACAGAAGAAAATGGATCTATTAGGTACTAATCATTTGGCTCTCCTTGAAATGGAGATAAGACATGAATTAGAAAATGTGTTACATCATGAGGAACTTCTCTGGAAGCAAAAGGCTAGATGTGATTGGTCCATTTAGGGGATAGGAATACTAAGTTTTTTCATGCTCGCACTATGCAACGGCGAAAAAATAACTGTATTTCTGCTATTCGTAACTCTCTAGGTGATTGGTTGTTTTATCCTAAAGCCATTGAGTTGGAAGCATCCAATTTTTTCCAAAATTTGTATTGGGAAGATCCTAGGCCCATGATATCTTTGCCTCCTAATGGGTTCCCTCAATTTAATTATACTGATATTGATTTTTTAGGAAGAGTGGTCACTGACGATGAGATTAAAAAAGTTATGTTTGACATGGTTCCCTTGAAAGCTCCAGGCAGCTATGGCTTTTATGCTCTTTTTTTCCAGAAGTAGTGGGATACGGTAGGCCCAGATGTTTGTGATTGGGTGAAAATGGTCTTTAGTAGAGGCGATATTGACCCTAGGCTTAATAATACCTTGATTGTTCTTATTCCCAAGGTTATGAATCTCGAGGAGTTTGATCAATTTCGCCCCAGAAGCCTTTGCTCTGTTCTTTACAAGTTGGTGATGAAGGTAATAGCTAACTGGTTTAAGATTATTTTTCCAAAAAATTATTGCATAGGAACAGATAGGCTTTATTGTCTGGCGTAATACTACTAATAATATTATCATTGCGCAAGAGGTTATCCATTCTATGAAGAGCTATAAGAGCAGGAAGTGGATGGAAATTAAAATAGATTTGGAAAAAGCCTATGATCAGGTGCGATGAGATTTTATTGATTCATCTCTTCAAGCGGAAGGTATCCCTAATTATATCAGAAAAGTTATTATTTCTGCTATTTCTAACTTTACCGTGCAGGTTTTGTGGAATAGAGTTCCAACGGCTAAATTTAGACCTGTTAGAGGAATTAGGCAAGGTTGTCCCTTATCCCGCTACCTTTTTGTACTTTGTATGGAATGGTTAGGGCATTTTATTAGATCAGATTTATCCAAAGGGGTTTGGAAACCTATACGTTTATCTTGTTCTGGGCCAGTTCTTTCGTACATTTTTTCGCTGATGATCTTGTTATATTTTGCAAAGCGGATGAACAGCTTGGAAGGCTTTCAAAAATTATTCTGAATGGCTT
Organism: Gossypium arboreum; assembly: GCF_025698485.1. Lineage (NCBI taxonomy): Eukaryota > Viridiplantae > Streptophyta > Magnoliopsida > Malvales > Malvaceae > Gossypium > Gossypium arboreum. The sequence goes on from NC_069077.1 coordinate 134,730,931, forward strand.
TTGTGAGTTTTCAGGTCACAAGGTTAATTCCAAGAAAACTAATATCTTCCTTTCCAAAGGAGTTGAGGATCCCATGACTGACTTCCTCAATAATTTACCTGGCTTCCAGAAGGTGGATGATCTTGATCATTATCTTGGAATTCCCCTATTCCATAAGAGAGTCACTAACAACACTCTTCATTTTGTGATCGAGAAAGTTTGTATAAAGTTACAAAGTTGGGATGTTCGTCTGTTATCTTTTGCTGGTCGAGCTACTCTTGTGCAATCAGTTCTTCTAGCCATTCCCAGTTATTTCATGCAGTCCATGATGATTCCTAGGAAGATTTGTGACGAGATTGAATGTCTGGTAAGACATTTCATGTAAGGGACGTCGGATGGTAAGAAAAAGATGTCATTAGCAGGTTGGGACTCTATTTGCCAACCAAAGTTGTAATATCCCGAATTAGGGCCTAATCGGAATAGTGGTTTCGTGACCATAAATCCGAGATAGAAATAATTATTTTATAATTATTTTGAGGTTTATGATATGATTGCATGATTGTGTGAAAATTTCGTGATGAAATTCTATGCCTAAAGTGCTTAAATTGAAAGTAGGGACTAAATCGAATAAGTTGCAAAACTTGTATTCTAGAAGTTTTTAGTATGAAATTGTTTTGGAATATTAATGAGGAGGTATTAAATAGAAATTTGACCAATTTTAAGTTCATGGACAAAATTAGGACATGGAAGGAATTTTGGAAAGTTTAGTAGTAAGGGTATTTTGGTCATTTAGTTATTAAAATGAATTAAAACAAAATTAAAAGCCAATTTTGTCCATCTTCTTCATTAGGCCGAAATTTCAAGGGTTCTCCATAGCTAGGGTTTGTTTCAAGCTTCCAAGCTCCATAGTAAGTAATTCCAAGCCCGCTTTTAATGATTTTTAAGTTTTTGAGATCCGGTAACTCGATAAAGCTTATGTTAGCAATAATTTAACCTAGGGTTTATATTTGGAAAAATACCCATAGGTGAAATTTGTGTATTTTGATGTTTTATGATAGAATATGAAGTTTTAAATTATGTTAGACAACTTGTACTACTCGATTTTAAGCAAAAACGAGTAAAAGGGCTTAATCAAGAAAATACCTAATAGTCACAAGTACATGTTAGAGTGAGAATTTGATGTTGCCATAGAAGAGAAAAGTGATCAGCATGTTGTAAAACATAAGAATAAGGAATAAAGTTTAATCCCGAGCCTAGGGAAAAAATGTAAATATGCAAAAGTTTAGGGTAAAATTGTAATTTTGCCAAAATTTGAGTTAAGGATTAATTTGATAATGTGAGTATTAAATAAGCTAAATGTGTTATTTTAGATCAAGAAAGACATGGAATCGACCTCAATCGAGGAAAAGAAAAGATTGTGGACTAAATTGCAAAATCCTTGTATTTGGTACCAAGGTAAGTTCATGTGTAAATAATGTAGCATAATGGTTATTTTTAAGTTATTGATGTTAATTATATGTTATGCTGAATTTTATTATGAAATGTATGCTTTGTGGTTAATTTCAAATAATATGTAAATTATGTGAACTACTTGTTAAATATAATTGTTACCGAGTATTGATTTCGGCATTCTACGGAAGACGGCAAGGATAAGTGTTCGAGGAAAAAGCCCGTTTGAACCTTAGGAATAGATTAGGATACAAGTGACATGTCACTAGGATGGTTGAGCATCCGAACTCGTTGAGTTGAGTCCGAGTTCACTTATGAATGCGAATGTCCGAACTCGTTGAGTTGAGTCCGAGTTTGTGAGATGTAACTAGGCATCCGAACTAATTGAGTTGAGTCCGAGTTCACTTATGGATGCGAACGCCCGAGCTCGTTGAGTTGAGTCCGAGTTCGCTTATGGGCGGGTTACATGATTGCTTGATTGCATATATGGCACTTATGTGCAAGTTATCCATGTATCCAAATTATATTCGATGTGTTCAACGGTAAAGTTCTACTCAAATGGAGGAATATTCGAGATGTAAAGAGACGATTGGTAAGTGTTGTGAAATGGATATTTTGGACAGGTATGTATTTAACCCTCGGGTTGAGTATTGATACAACCACGATAAGGTAATAAGATGATGAAAATGATTAAAATGTGATATGTGTTTTAGTGATACATGCTAATGTTGATTGGTATGATTTGTTTGTTATGTTACTTATTATTTGCATATGAACTTACTAAGCATTTATGCTTACTCCTCCTTCTTACTCATTGTAGTTTTGGACAAGCCAATCGAGAGTCGGGATAGGTCGAAGGCTCGACCACACTATCAGGAAGACTTTTGGTAATGGCTTGTAAATTTAAGTATGGCATGTATAGCAATATACCTTTTTGTGTAAATGATCTTATAGTATGGTGATGGAATGGTTGAGGAAATGCTTGATAATGATAAATTATGAAAATAGTTAGTTTAGATTATATTTGATGTTAAGGAAAATTATTAAGATACTTAGTGCATAAAAACTCATAAAAGGGATGAAATTTGCCATAAACAGAATACTGCAGCAACACTGATGCGAGTTTAAAAATTTACTAAAAATCATAGAAATTGAACTTGGTGATGGACTATATATCAAATTGAAGCTTATTATGTCTAGTTTCACATGAAACAAATGAAACAGGGAAAGGAATTATATGTTACAAGATATTTTAATTTTAGTGAAACAGGGTCATAGCAGTTTCTGAATCCCCTGTTCCAACTTTAGAAATTCACCATAAATTGTAAAGATATAATTAGGTAGTGTATTTTATATTCTCAGAATCCTTATTGAGTCTAGTTTCAGGAGAAATAAACCTCATAGTCATATGGATTTTTTACAGAGATAAATATGGTTCTTGGTAAACAGAGGTCAGACCAGTCAAGTCCTGAAATAGGGGTAACTTTAACTAATAAACTGTACTAATTGGCCTAACCAAAAATTCTAGAAAAAAATTAGTAGATAGGTATATGAGTCTAGATTTAGGAAAAATTTACGGATCTTGATTTCAAGTTTCGTAACTCGAGATATGATTTTTCTTGTGACTGTGATGCAAGTAGCTTAAAAGCTGTGAATGTAGAAATAAATAATCCAAAGTTCTAAATATGTTAAATTAAGCTTAGTAACACCTCATACTTGACTCCGGCGACGGTCTCGGGCGTGGGGGCGTTACATTTAGTGGTATCAGAGCAGGTTTAGTCGGTTCTCGGGCTACGTGTTGTATGTACAGATTTTGCTATACATGCCATATGTATGAATTGTGATAGTGTGACGACTTCTGACCTTTTTAAATGAATTTTTTTTTATATAGTAAATGGATCCCGATCCAGCTGTGGCAGATGAAGTAGAGAGTAATGCGCCAGCTCCGGATGAAGGAGCAGCGCCGACTGAAAACCCACCCTCATGTTGGTCGGGGAGGAGGAGAAAGGGATCGGAAGCCTTTCTCCAAATGATGAGTGCATGGTACATCGAGTTCGTTAAAGACGAACCCAAATGTACGACCTGCCCCACCTCCCCCAATTCCTCAACCTGTACCCCCGATGCCTCAAGGTATGGATATGATAAAATTTCACAGAACGCCCGTTGACAGAATTCGTAAACAATGGGCTGAAGAATTTAGAGCAAATATTGATGACGATGCAGAGAAAGCAGAGTTCTGGCTTGAAAATTCTATCTGGGTATTTGATGAATTATCTTGTACACCTGAAGAATGTTTGAAATGTGCTACATCTTTGTTGAGAGATTCAGCCTATAATTGGTGGAAGACTTTGATTTCGGTGGTACCGAAAGAAAGGGTAACTTGGGAATTCTTTCAAGAAGAGTTTCGGAAGAAATATATTAGTGAAAGGTTTATTGATCAGAAATGTAAAGAGTTTCTTGAGCTGAAGCAAGGTAATATGACAGTCTCAAAATATGAAAGAGAGTTTGTTCGATTGAGTAAGTATGCTGTGGAATATGTTCCTCTGAAGCCAAGATGTGCCGACGATTTGAAGACGGGCTCAACGAAGACATTAAAGTATTTGTCGGGATCCTTGAACTAAAAGAAATGGTAGTACTGGTTGATCGAGCTTGCAAGGCTGCAGAACTACTTAAAGAAAAGAAAAAGGTAGAGGCTGAGACTAGAAATTGGAAGAAAAGACCGATGAGTAGTTCATTTTCACAAAGAACCTAGAAAGTCAAGGAATATGAATCCTCATTCCCAAGCTTCATTTGGACAATCATATGGGAATTATAAGAAGCAAAATGTGGGTCCTAAATCTCGAATACTACAGCGACCGGTGTAGGGAACTCGAGATTTGTTAAACCCGAGTGCCGGTGGTGTGGTAGAAATCATTTTGGTCCGTCAAGAGCAAATGAATGTTTTCGATGTGGTTCTCCGGATCATTTTATTAGAGACGCGCTTGAGAGAGAGAAAGAAAAATTTCAGAATGTAAAAGCTAGTGGTGCGGACTCGAGGGAAGGTATCCGAGAAAAGTGGAAGTGAAACAAGCAAGAAGAATGTAGCCGAGGATGCACCGATTAGACTGAAGGAAGGGCTCGGCTAGAACTTATGCTATTAAAGCGCGTGAAGATGCTTCCTCACCGATGTGATTACCGTACATTTTCTCTCTATAATGTTAATGTTATTGCTTTGATTGATCCGGTTCTACTCATTCATATGTGTGCATGAAATTGGTGTCTAGTATGAATATACTGTTGAGAACACGAATTTATGATTAGAGTGTCGAATCCGTTAGGCAAATGTGTGATTGTTGATAAAGTATGTAAGAAATGTCCTTTAATGATTCGGGATCATTACTTTCCTACCGACTTGATGTTGTTGCCGTTTGATGAGTTTGATGTTATTTTGGGTATGGATTGGTTGACATTGCATGATGCTAAAATAAATTGCAAAGAAAAGGTTATAGAATTAAAGTGTGAAAATGGTGAAACTCTGCGGGTTGAATCGGATAAATCGAGGCATTGCCTAGTGTGATTTCTTCAATGTCGGCTCAAAATATCGAGAAAGGGTTATGAAGCTTATTTGGCGTATGTAATTAATACAAAAGAAGTTGAAAAGAAAGTTGAATCAGTGCGGTTATGTGTGAATTTATGGACGTATTTCGGAAGAATTACTGGGTTTGCCTCGGTCGAGGAAGTAGAATTTGGTATTGATTTGGTGCAACCGGAACGACTTCGATTTTGATTGCTCCGTATAGAATGGCACCAGCAGAGTTGAAGGAATTAAAGTCACAGTTGTAAGAGTTGGTGATAAAGGTTTTGTGAGACCGAAGTTTTTCACCTTGGGGTGCTCCGTGTTATTTGTGAAAAGAAGGATGGTTCTATGAGGTTGTGTGTTGATTATCGGCGGTTAAACAAGGTGACAATCAAAAACAAGTATCCGTTGCCAAGAATTGATGATTTGTTTGATCAGCTAAAAGGAGCGACATGGTTTTCAAAGATTAACTTGAGATCCGGTATTACCAATCATGGGTAAAGGAGTCGATGTGCCTAAAAGCGCTTTTAGAACAAGGTACGGTCATTATGAATTTTAGTTATGCCATTCGGGTTGACAAATGCTCTGCTTGTGTTTATGGATTTAATGAATCGCATATTTCGCCATACTTGGACAGATTTGTTGTGGTGTTTATAGATGATATTTTAATTTATTCAAAAGATGAGACAGAGCATGCTTGAGCATTTGAGGATAGTTTTGCAAATTTTGAGAGATAAGCATTTGTATGCTAAGTTTAGTAAAAGTGAATTTTGGCTCCGGAAGTTGGATTTTTGGGTCATATTGTTTCGTGATGGTATACGGGTTGATCCTAGTAAAATTTCAGCCATTGTTGATTGGAAACCACCAAAACGAATCGAAGTTAGAAGTTTCTTGGGGCTAGCTGGGTATTATCGGCGGTTTGTAAATGGATTTTTTTATAATTGCTGCTCCTATGACTAGACTAATCCGAAAGGATGTTAAATTTGAATGGACGGAAGAATGTCAACAGAGTTTTGAAGAATTGAAAAAGTTATTAAGCTGAAGCACCGGTGTTGGTACAACCCGAATTAGGTAAAGAATTTGTGGTGTATAGTGATGCTTCTCTAAATGGTTTGGGTGTGTACTCATGCAAGAAAGAAAAGTGGTGGCTTATGCTTGAGGAGTTAAAACCTCATGAGAGGAATTATCCTACTCATGATTTGGAATTGGCTGCAGTGGTGTTTGCTTTGAAGATTTGGCGACATTATTTGTATGGTGAAAAGTGCAGAGTATATACCGATCACAAAAGTCTTAAATACTTGATGTCACAAAAGACTTGAATTTGAGACAATGAAGATGGTTGGAGTTATTGAAAGATTATGAGCTTGTTATTGATTATCATCCGGGAAAAGTGAATGTGGTTGCCGATGCTTTAAGTAGAAAGTTGTTGTTTGCTTTGAGAGTTATGAACACTCAGTTGAAAATGTCAGTTGACGGTTCGATTCTAGCAGAGTTAAGAGCAAGACCGATGTTTTTACAAGAGATTTCTGAAACTCAGAAAAATGATCAAGATTTGCTAGCCAAAGAAAACTGTGTGAAGCTAATATGGGATCAGATTTCAGAATTGGTTCTGATGGGTGCTTAATGTTTAAAGATCGGATTTGTGTACCGAAGAATGAGGAATTGATTCAAAAGATCCTACAGGAAGCATATAGTGGTTATTTCTCGATTCATCCGGGTAGTACGAAAATGTATAATGACTTGAAGAAAATGTATTGGTGGAATGGAATGAAAAGAGATATATCAAAGTTTGTGTCCAAATGCTTAATTTGTCAACGGTGAAAGTTGAACACCAAGTACCTTGAGGATTACTCCGACCTATTATGGTTCTGAATGGAAATGGGATCGGATTACTATGGATTTTGTTTCAGATTGCCATTGACTCGGAAAGAAAGATGCCATCTGGGTAATAGTTGATGATTAACTAAGTCGGCTCATTTTATCCCGATGCGCACGGATTATTCTCTTAACAAGTTGGCTGAATCGTATATTAGAGAAATTGTTAGATTACGGAATACCATTATCGATTATTTCAGATAGAGATCCAAGGTTTACCTTGCGGTTTTGGCAAAAGTTGCAAGACGCGTTAGGTATGAAGTTAAATTTCGATCTCGCTTTTCATCCACAAACCGATGGACAATCAGAAAGAATAATTGATTCTTGAAGATATGCTTAGATATTGTGTATTGGAATTTCAAGGAAGTTGGGAAAGATACCGTTGGTGGAATTTGCTTACAATAATAGTTATCAGACGAGCTTGAAAATGGCACCTTATGAAGCATTATATGGTTGTAAGTGTCGAACACCATTGTATTGGACTGAACTCAAGGAAAATCAGATTTATGGAGTTGATCTAATAAAAGCGAAGAAAAGTGAAGATAATTCGAGATTGTTTGAAAGCTGCTTCAGATAGACAGAAATCTTATGCAGACCTAAAGCGAAAGGACATTGAATTTCAAGTTGGTGATAAAGTATTTTTAAAGGTGACTCCGTGGAAGAAAGTCCTTAGATTTGAATGAAAGGGCAAATTAAGTCCGCATTTTGTTGGGCCATATGAAGTAATTGAAAAAGTTGGACCGGTAGCATATCGGCTAGCATTACCACCTGAATTAGAGAAGATTCATGATGTGTTCCACGTATCTATGTTACATCGGTATCGTTCGGATCCTTCACATGTAGTTTCACCGACAGAAATTGAACTACAACCAGATATGACCTACGAAGAAGAACCGATTAAGATTTTAGCTCGAGAGGTTAAACAACTAAGGAATAAAAATGTTGCACTTGTGAAGGTGTTGTGGCAAAGGCATGGAGTAGAAGAAGCTACATGGGAATCCGAAGAAACTATGAGAAATCAATACCCACATCTGTTTACCGGTAAGATTTTCGAGGACGAAATCCTTAAAGGGGGGGAGAGTTGTAATATCCCGAATTAGGGCCTAATCAGAATAGTGGTTTCGTGACCATAAATTCGAGATATAAATAATTATTTTATAATTATTTTGAGGTTTATGATATGATTGCATGATTGTGTGAAAATTTCGTGATGAAATTCTATGCCTAAAGTGCTTAAATTGAAAGTAGGGACTAAATCGAATAAGTTGCAAAACTTGTATTCTAGAAGTTTTTAGTATGAAATTGTTTTGGAATATTAATGAGGAGGTCTTAAATAGAAATTTGACCAATTTTAAGTTCATGGACAAAATTAGGACATGGAAGGAATTTTTGGAAAGTTTAGTAGTAAGGGTATTTTGGTCATTTAGTTATTAAAATGAATTAAAAACAAAATTAAAAGCCAATTTTTGTCCATCTTCTTCATTAGGCCGAAATTTCAAGGGTTCTCCATAGCTAGGGTTTGTTTCAAGCTTCCAAGCTCCATAGTAAGTGATTCCAAGCCCCGTTTTTAATGATTTTTACGTTTTGAGATCCTTAACTCAATAAAGCTTATGTTAGCAATAATTTAACCTAGGGTTTATATTTGAAAAAATACCCATAGGTGAAATTTGTGTATTTTATGTTTTATGATAGAATATGAAGTTTTAAATTATGTTAGACAACTTGTACTACTCGATTTTAAGCAAAACGAGTAAAAGGGCTTAATCGGTAAAAATACCTAATAGTCACAAGTACATGTTAGAGTGAGAATTTGATGTTGCCATAGAAGAGAAAAGTGATCAGCATGTTGTAAAACATAAGAATAAGGAATAAAGTTTAATCCCGAGCCTAGGGGCAAAAATGTAAATATGCAAAAGTTTAGGGGTAAAATTGTAATTTTGCAAAAATTTGAGTTAAGGATTAATTTGATAATGTGAGTTTAAATAAGCTAAATGTGTTATTTTAGATCAAGAAAGACATGGAATCGACCTCAATCGAGGAAAAGAAAAGATTGTGGACTAAATTGCAAAATCCTTGTATTTGGTACCAAGGTAAGTTCATGTGTAAATAATGTAGCATAATGGTTATTTTTAAGTTATTGATGTTAATTATATGTTATGCTAAATTTTATTATGAAATGTATGCTTTGTGGTTAATTTCAAATAATATGTAAATTATATGAACTACTTGTTAAATATAATTGTTACCGAGTATTGATTTCGGCATTCTACGGAAGACGGCAAGGATAAGTGTTCAAGAAAAAAGCCCGTTTGAACCTTAGGAATAGATTAGGATACAAGTGACATGTCACTAGGATGGTTGAGCATCCGAACTCGTTGAGTTGAGTCCGAGTTCACTTATGAATGCGAATGTCCGAACTCGTTGAGTTGAGTCCGAGTTCGTGAGATGTAACTAGGCATCCGAACTCATTGAGTTGAGTCTGAGTTCACTTATGGATGCGAACGCCCGAGCTCATTGAGTTGAGTCCGAGTTCGCTTATGGGCGGGTTACATGATTGCTTGATTGCATATATGGCACTTATGTGCAAGTTATCCATGTATCCAAATTATATTCCGATGTGTTCAACGGGTAAAGTTCTACTCAAATGGAGGAATATTCGAGATGTAAAGAGACGTATTGGTAAGTGTTGTGAAATGGATATTTTAGACAGGTATGTATTTAACCCTCGGGTTGAGTATTGATACAACCACGATAAGGTAATAAGATGATGAAAATGATTAAAATGTGATATGTGTTTTAGTGATACATGCTAATGTTGATTGGTATGACTGTTTGTTATGTTACTTATTATTTGCATATGAACTTACTAAGCATTTATGCTTACTCCTCCTTCTTACTCATTGTAGTTTTGGACAAGCCACTCAGAGTCGGGATAGGTCAAGGCTCACCACACTATCCTAAGACTTTTGGTAATGGCTTGTAAATTTAAGTATGGCATGTATAGCAATATACCTTTTTGTGTAAATGATCTTATAGTATGGTGATGGAATGGTTGAGGAAATGCTTGATAATGATAAATTATGAAAATAGTTAGTTTAGATTATATTTGATGTTAAGGAAAATTATTAAGATACTTAGTGCATAAAACTCATAAAAGGGATGAAATTTGCCATAAACAGAATCTGCAGCAACACTGATGCGAGTTTAAAATTTACTAAAATCATAGAAATTGAACTTGGTGATGGACTATATATCAAATTGAAGATTATTATGTCTAGTTTCACATGAAACAAATGAAACAGGGAAAGGAATTATATGTTACAAGATATTTTAATTTTAGTGAAACAGGGTCATAGCAGTTTCTGAATCCCCTATTCCAACTTTAGAAATTCACCATAAATTGTAAAGATATAATTCGGTAGTGTATTTTATATTCTCAGAATCCTTATTGAGTCTAGTTTCAGGAGAAATAAACCTCATAGTCATATGGATTTTTTACAGAGAGAAATATGGTTCGTGGTAAACAGAGGTCAGACCAGTCAAGTCCTGAAACAGGGGTAACTTTAACTAATAAACTGTACTAATTGGCGCAACCAAAAATTCTAGAAAAAAATTAGTAGATAGGTATATGAGTCTAGATTTAGGAAAAATTTACGGATCTTGATTTCTAGTTTCTTAACTCGAGATATGATTTTTCTTGTGATTGTGATGCAAGTAGCTTAAAAGCTGTGAATGTAGAAATAAATAATCCAAAGTTCTAAATATGTTAAATTAAGCTTAGTAACACCTCATACTCGACTCCGGCGACGGTCTCGGGCGTGGGGGCGTTACAAAAGTGGTGTGGAGGACTTGGCATGAGACAATTACAGGATCAGAACATCGCTTTCCTGCTGAAACTTGGTTATAAATTAGTTTAAGATGACGAAACTCTCTGGGTTCGTGTTCTCAGGTCTAAGTATAGGGTGAATGATCCGTTTCCAGTTAGTATATCAAAGGCGAAGAGCTCTTTCCTTTAGAAGTCGCTTTCAAAAGTTTGGAACCTTCTACATGATAATCTATTATGGTCTGTCGGTTATGGTAATAAAATTCGGTGTTAGAAAGATTAGTGGATTCCTACTGTTGGACCTTTGATTAATTATTAACCTGCCGTGCTAATGTTAATACTGATTGTTTGCTTAGTGACTTGGTCACAGGAGATGGCAATTGGAACATTAATTTTTTGCAGGATTGGCTACCAGAGGAGGTTATTGCTCACATTATGGGAATTCCTCCTCCTCATCCAGATGAAGGACCTGATACTTAATTTTTGCTGCATGTCTTTCTCTTTTGCATGTGTTCAATCTTACGATGAATTCTTTCGACAATTTATTCAATATTTGAGCCTTAAAACCTCATACTTAGTCGATTTAAGCAATTGGGCAAATTTCGAATTAAACGTTTAAGTATATAGATTGGTTGACATTTAGGTTTTAAAATTGGTATATGTAGCTAGAATTTTTTCGCATGAATTGATTGATTGAATAAAATATGTTTGTTTGTGCATAAATAAATTAATAAAGGTTCAGGCTATGAATGAAGTTTCGAAAACGTGACCGAATTGAGTAACCGGGGCAGGGTGCTTGGGTTGTCATCTTGTCTCGCATAAAAAGGTTCGAGTGACAAGTCAATAACTTACAAACATTCCGCTAGCTGAACACCCCATAAAATAAAAAAAAGAGAAAAAATAATACATAATAAATAAAGACTGTTTGAACTGAGTAACCGGGATAGGGTGCTTGGGTTGTCATCCTAGTTCGCGTAAAAAGTTTGATCTTGTCTATTAATTTTCTGATGCATAGTTAATTAATAATGCCATGCAAATTATGGGATTCAATCTCAATTTAGCGAAATTGTTTAGTTGACATATTTCAATTTTATGACACTTGTTGATTAAAATGTATATTTTGAACATTAATTTCTTTTTGCCTATGTTGTTTGCATTGATTGAGGATATGGAAAAGGGGCTCGATTTTTAATAAATTGTGGAATTAATTCTAATGTTTGAAAGAACAACATGCTTGAGGTCAAGCATGAACTAAGTAGGGGGGATTTGATAAACATGTCAAATTGCATATTTTTGTGCTTAATTTGGTTTATTGATGAACCGAACCTCGCTAATTAAGTGTTTTTATGATTTAATTCTTGTCGGGATGCAATTGATCAAAAGTAAGCTGAAAAGGGGCCAAATTAGAAGAAAATTATTGGAATGGGCCAAAGCGAAAAGATGGAGCAAGCCAAGGACTAGTCATAAATTTGACTTTGTAAAAAGCCAAAAATAAGAAATTTTATTTTAAGTTTATTTTAATTTTATTTATTTTTAATTATTATTATTTTAGATTTTATATTAATTTTCTTAAGTTATTTTTAGTAAACCCTATTTATATAAATTGGGGGTTTTAGTTCTTAGGAAATCATCCATTAATCAATTGTCTTTACATTCCTATTTCATTTTGGAATTCCATTATCCACCTTGTTTTTATTTTTCTTAATTCAATTGAGCATTAGATTATTTTGTCTTCTTTTTACAAAATTTGTCTAATTCTCTTTGCAAATATTTTTCCTATCCATTTCCACTACCTTTTTCATATAATTTCTATCATTTCCATAACCTTCAAGCATGATTAAATTCATGCCACACTAAACCCCTTTCAGTTTTAAGTCGGTGTTAACCCCGTCAAAAAACCCGTGAGTTACGAACCCGAGCGTTTAACTCCCAACTTTCGATATTTATTATTTCTCCGGATTAAGAGTATGACTTCGTCAACTCACAAAGTCTAGACAACACTAAGTCAAAAAAGACGTCGTTTGAGTTAGTGTGGCTAGACGTACAGTTGGAATTCTGAAAGGATCGATTGTCTAATTGGTCTTCCGTGAACACATTGGCGTGCCAAGTGGGGATTGCTGTTTGGTTCCGTCAAGGGAAGTAGTAACCGAATTTAAATGTCCCAAACGTTTGAGGGCATTGGTTTGAGCTAGGCTCTTCTAGAACGCAAAGCTGCCGGAGTTCTAAATCACGAACGTTTCATAGGTTGTTCGATCGGTAAGGGTTAGTTATAGGACATTCTATAACTAATTTACACAAGGAAGAGTTGGTGTCCGAGGCGTCCTTGGTAGCTATAACTAGCTTATCGGAAAAGAGGAGTTCACCTAATTTTGAGGAATGGGTCAAAGATGGGAAAACCCGTACTTAAGGCTGAGCTAAGTTTTATTGAATTTCTTTTAAATTATTTCGTTATTTATTTTTATTTCATCTTTTACTTTTTACATTTTACGTTTTCTTGTGTTTATTTCAGGTTTCATATTTTATTTCCCCCCCCAAACGTCGCGGGCACGACAACTGCCCAGACACTAATCTGGTCAAGAAACAAACAATTTTCAGTAATTCCAGTCTCTGTGGGATCGACCCTACTTCCTATACTGCTTTAATTTGCAAACTAGGTGTAGGTTTATATTGGTGGAATCGACAGCCATCAGAACCGCAATCTCTTTATTTTTCAAAGGAAATCATGGAGCTCTAGTGAGATCATTAAAGTTTCAATGTGCTGGGCCAAGCATTCGTCTTTGACTACTAGAGAACTCTTGAGTGATAGTATAGCTTTATCCCATGAGGAGCTTTCTTCCAAGGATTAGATCTTTCTCAATACTGATGGTGCTGTTCAAAAAACATCAAGAAGAGCAGCTGCTGGAGGAGTGGTACGGGATGGCACTGGTAACTGGGTGATGGGTTATAATAGATTCCTAAGAAATTGCTCCATTTTTTATGCAGAACTCTAGGGCATTCTAGATGGTTTAAAACTCATCCAACGCAGAGGCCATAGCAATGTGATTATTCATTCAGATAGCTTGGAAGTTGTCAAAGCTATTCATGATAACGTTTCGAAGAGCTCAACTTCCGCTTTGATGAGGAGAATACACCTAATCTTGTCCCAAGAAAGTCATTGGATTTTAAGATACATTCCCAGGGAGGAGAACCATAGTGCAGACTACATTGCCAAATTGGCTTTTGGAATAGAAGAGGAGTTACATCTATTTGAGTCTCCTCCAGATGAAGTGTTAGATTTCCTTAAGTCAGCCAAAGAGAGGATTTTTGTTCCTCTTGAATATCCCATGTAATTTTATTTTACTTTGTTCTTTTTTCACCAAAAAAATTTAAAAATTTTGTATCTAATACACTAAAATATGAATTCAATATTCACATTTATTAATATAAAAATGCTTTCTTTAAACTATTAAAGGTTTGAAGTTACAATTCTATGAAAAAAAACTCTCCTTTTCAATTGCTAAATTTTTTTCAAATTAAATATTTGCTTTATCAAATTAAAATTTAACATAAAAAATGGCAGTCCAAGTAAAGAATTTATTTCATTGATTGATGCATCTATAAATGATAGTAAATAATTTTAGAATTTTTTTAGTGCTTCATAAATACTGGTTTGTGCATTAAAATCTTGGAGTTATTTCTTTAAACAATATAGTAAGGTGAGAAGGGATTGTATGAAATTGTGATTCTACGTTATTCTTATTCTTTTTCAATAGGAGAACGACAAATCAAATTTTTCCTCCCAATTTTTAGCATTTTTAGTTGAATTTGAATTTTTTCAGGAATTAAAAGCGGAAAATCAAGATAAAAAATCTTATTTGTCATTCTCCTATTGGAAAGGGATAGGGATGACGTGGAATTATAGTTTCACACAATCCTTTCTCATAGTAAGATATCCCAATATTTACTTTCTAAGATTTTTTTTTTTTTTGGATTTTAGTTAGATACACCGTTAAAAAAATATATGTTTTTTTATGCCATAATTAAATGAGTAATTTCTTATATAAAGATATTTAAGTAAATGCAAGTTAAAAATGTGTTTATTGATTTTTATTTTATAAAATTTTCTTTTAGTTTTAATAAAATTTTATAATTTCTTAAATTTTATTAGCATTTAAAAAATTTAGAATTTTTCATAATTTTATGAAATTTTAAAATTTTCTTAAAATGTTTAACTTTCTAGAATCTTTCAAAAATAAAATAAAATCTTTTAGCATTCTTAATTTTTTTTTAGATTTTCAAAAGGTGCTTGTAAAATAATTAAAAATTGATAAACTACATTTAAGGTCATTAAATTATTAGTAAGTTTAAGTTTTGGTCACTCAACGTTAAAAAGTTACAAATGGTCACTGAACTATTTGAAAGTTTTTATTTTAGTCATTAGGCTGTTAAGTATTTTTTTTTAAAGTCCGACTAGCTAGCACCAAGCGACGATTCGACGATGGTACGGTAGATCAGTACCTATCGACAAGTAGAAGAACATACCTTAGATCTAAGTCGATCTGACAATCGATGTCGGAGATTAAAGAAAAAAGCAGTTTGAATTTTGATTCATATATTCATGATGTTCAAAGTTGTTTCACAAAAAAACTAAATTGTAAAAGAGTAGGAGGAAGAATAGCTTTCGACTTGTGCAGGTAGTACAAATAAATAATTCGGTAACTTAAATGAAAACTTTTGTAACTTCTGAAGTTAATGACCAAAATGTAAATTTACTAATAATTTAATGACATTAAGTGTAATTTATCTTTAAAAATCATTAAATCCATAATAAAATTTGTTCTCATCTATCATGTCTTTATTTTTCACATCATTAGGTATGGAACCGTCAAAATTTTGGTGAAAAAGTTAATTGTCAATGAATTATTTTTAAAATAATATAACTTGATATTTATTGTTAAATTTAAATGAAAAATAAATGTAGAGTACATAAATAAACAGTCCAACTAGCACTTCATGAGGGCCTAGTACCGATTAATGTTTTCTTAATTTAGAATTTTGTATTTAATACACTAAAATATGTATTCAATATTCACATTTAATAATATATTAATACAAAAATATTTTCTTTAAACTATTAAAGGTTTGAAAATACACTTCTATGAAAAAAAATTTCCTTTTCAATTGCTAAATTTTTTCAAATTAATATTTTGCTTTTATCAGCAGCGACATTAGCTTTCGGCTAGTTATTATTCAGAACATTTTAATATTATTTATCATGGTTTTTAATTTGTTTCTAACTGAAGTCTACATTATTATGGTTTTGTTCATAATTTCGTGATTTTTATTTTTTCCATTTTGTTTTCTTTAAAATCATATCTGGTTTCATTCTTAATTTTTAGTTTCTCATCATATTCTAATGTATATATATATCTGAGATTTGACAAAGTAAGCATGCCGCCAAATCTATTAGGAACTACTCTCGAAAGGCCTTATCATGATAGATTATATTGATGGTAATAGATCCGAGATGAAGAGGAGGAAGATAGGCCATTTGAGACTTGGCCTTTTGTGCGTCACTGATGCGGTAGATCTCTTGTAATTAGATATTAACACATTTGTATTATTTTAAAAATATTTTTTTATTTTTAATTAATAATTTTAACACATTTGTAATTAAGTACAAAAAAAAAAAGTTAAAGTAATATGTTATTGGAGGGTAAAAAATAATGAAGCACCAAAAATGTTTTTGGGAGAGGAAAAATTAGAAATTTTAGTTTTTCTTTTAAGAAATGTTTTTCAAAAGTGTTTTTAAAAGTAAAAAATTTAGCTAAAACAACTTGTTAAGCCCAATTTTTTTCAAAAGTACTTTTGGAATCAGAAGTAATTTTTAAGCACTACTAATCAAGCCCTAAATGTTGAAGAAATTTAATGTAAAAGAAAAAAACAATAACAACATAATAATATATTACTTTTTTATAATAATAATTTCTTTTATAGAATTAAGAACTTAAAATTACAAAAATAAAATAAAATTATGGATAAAACTTGAAATTATGTATAATCTTTTATTTAATTTTTAAATTGGTGTATCAATTTTGATTTAGTGTAATTATATACATAAAATTTTAATAACGATTAAAATGTATATTTGAAACTTTAGCATTTTAAAAATAAATATATTAATTTGTTTATACATAAAATAAATATAATTAATTATATATATAATTTATAAACATAAAAAGAGTGTTACATCAGTGTCATATAAAATCCAAATTTTATTTATAAATTTACACAAAATTAGAATTTATATATAAATTGTAGTGTGTCAATAAAGTTAATTATTGTTTGAATAATTACGTCACATAGATTTTGGTGCTGGGGGAATGGCAATATCGTAAAACATGGCAATTACGTTTCCACCAACGACCCACCGCACGACCTCGGTCGCATCGACAATAAATAAATGGAAATAACTAAAATAATAAAAACTACTGAAGAGAACTAAAGCTTCTTGCAGAGGAAGAAGATTTCATAGAAAGATGTTGAAGCTTTGCTCTTGCAGTGTGACGGACCAACTTCAGGCATCGGTTCAATGTCGATTCCCCGGTTCACCCAGTCCTTTCGCATTTCGGCGGCGGAGCCCGGTCTCTGTCTCTTGTTCCCCGCTGAGTAGACTCAAGTTGACGCCGGTTCAAGCCGTGCTGTCAAGCCAGCAAAAAGAAGTTGCCGAGGTCGTTAAATCTGGGTCGGGGAGTTTGGCCGACCTGCTCCGCTTGGGTAGCTTGGCGGAAGATGGGTTGTCTTATAACGAAAAGTATATAGTGAGGTGTTATGAAGTTGGAATCAACAAAACCGCCACTATTGAAACGCTAGCTAATCTCTTGCAGGTCTTCTCTTCTTTTGTTTCGAAATTTGGGTTTCGATTTCGTGTTGAATTTATTTGTTTGAATTCATTTTGAATTGTTTTTCAAAGTTGAATCCGGAGTGTTAGAGCGCCCCCAAAAAGGGAATTTTGAGATCATCTTTTAGCTGTCTGTGTATTTATTGATTGGAAATTGTTATGAAACTTCATAGATTTCTGGGTTTTTTTTTTTAATACTGTTTGATTTTGGGTGTATTGAAGCTTTCTCTCTGTAATTTGGAAGTGTGGTCTTTCTTTGTAAATTAACTAGTGTGAATTTTCTACAGAAATTGATTAAATACAAGCTAAAATTGAATGTTGAAGTTCAAAATGAAACAGTTATAACTTTTAAAATTACTCAAATGCATACTATATATAATACTCTTCAGTTGTGTAGTTCTCACAAGTTAAAATGCAGGGGCGAATCCCTTGGGGGGGGGGGGGGGTGCAGGGGTAATTAATTTATTTTTTACATATTTTCTTTTCACTTGCTTAGCAAGTGTATGTAATTCTAGTTTTTATATAAAACCGATCCATTCAGCTTTGATATGGCTTGGTCAGATTGCTTGTTTGATTTTGTTATACTAAGTTTTAGCGACTATAGATGAAATCATGGAATGAAGTTTCATTTTTTTACTTTTGTTTGTTTAATCTTTTGGGATTTCATGCAATGCAGGAGGTTGGATCTAACCATGCTCAAAGCCTTGGATTTTCGACAGACGGGTTTGCTACAACTCCCACCATGAGAAAAATGCATCTCATATGGGTGACCGCACGTATGCATATAGAAATATACAAATACCCTGCTTGGTAGGTTTTTTATCCTTCATTTAATGACATTGATATCTGGTTTCAATTTCTTGTATATGTTTGAAAAGTTTGGTGTTTGATTCTGTGGTGTAGGAGTGACGTGGTTGAAATTGAAACATGGTGCCAAAGTGAGGGAAGAATTGGAACCAGAAGGGACTGGATCCTAAAGGATGCCGCAACTGGTGAACTTATAGGAAGAGCTACAGGGTGTGTCTCTTTATTCGTTCTCTTTCCTTCACCATGCATATTATAGGATTCATAACATGAAAAGACCCAAGGGCATTGATAATTTTCTAAACTTTAGTTCAGATTGAAAATTTACATGAAAATTAGAAATTATTTGCTGATTGTTTAGATTCTGTCCTGTGAACATTTTGCAGAGCCTGTTGCTCTTTCCTGACATATTTCCATTTCGATTTATTGTTTCTATATGAATGCTGTTGAATTTCTTCATTTCTGCTGTATCTTTTCTAGTTTTAACTTTGAATATTTGTTAAGATTAGGTTTATTTCGAAAGCTAATCTCATGTGGTATGGTTGCAGCAAGTGGGTGATGATGAACCAGGACACGAGACGGCTGCAGAAAGTTAGTGATGATGTCCGAGAAGAACATCTAATCTTCTGTCCACGAGAACCGAGGTCGGAGCTTTTCCTCACCCAAGGATTAAAAGCTATAAACTTCAATGGAATGCCCTGAAAAGCTATAATCTTCAGGAGCTTTTCCTCACCCAAATAATTTTCAGAGCATAATCATGTCATTTATGCAATTTGTTTTAAGGGATGCGTTGTTTCTTATTTAATTGATCTTCTTTTGGCTGTTACAGGTTAGCATTTCCTGAAAAGAACAACAGAAGTTTGAAGAAAATTATCAAATTAGAAGATCCCGCTCAGTATTCGCGGCTTCGGCTTACAGTAAGATCATCTGATTTATCTAACCTAATTTTAAAAAGAAAAGGGCTTGGAGATCAAATTGGTCTGTTTATTTCAACAGTTTGTATACTCATTAAAACCCTTGATGCAGCCAAGACGAGCTGATCTGGACATGAACCATCATGTCAATTACGTTACCTACATCGGATGGGTTCTGGAGGTCAGTGGAAAGGGCACCTGAAAATTCTTTCATTCCGTATTGGTTTTAACTGTTCCAGTTGATTTTGGAAGCTAATGTCATTTATGCATATCGCTTCGGCAGAGCATGCCTCAAGAGATCATTGACACACATGAATTGCAAAGTATCACGTTAGATTATAGGCGGGAATGCCTACAGGATGACGTGGTTGATTCGCTTACCAGTCTGGAACCAATAGATGGTACCGAAACGGTTTCAGAGCACAATGGGACAAATGGGTCTACAGCTGCAAGAGAAGATGCAGACTGCCCCAAGTTTTTGCATCTGTTGAGAGTGTCTTGTGACGGGCTGGAAATAAACAGAGGCCGTACCGAGTGGAGAAAGAAACCTGCCAGATGAGGTATAGTGCCGAGGATGAGGAAATAATCTAGTTTACCGTATCCATCAATTTTCAGGTTTTTCTTTTTTTTGTTTTATGTGCTCCTTATTTTGCCTTAAAGTTCAGTCATAGGAAGGTCATATTGCGTCGTGGATTTAGATATAGAACATAAGACGATGATGCTTGAGACACCCACATCAAAATCCATGAATCTGTTGTACTTCCATCTTTCTTAATGTTTACATAATAAGTGATGTTTGAAACTCTCGTTTATGACCTTTTAGAATCTTTTGCTTTACATATTTGTCTACTGAATGGATCCCTTTTCAACCAATTCGTTGTCAAGCCAGCTCTTATGAGTGCCTTAATCAGGTATATCTCTATCAAACAATAGGGGCAAAGATATTTTAAAAGGGGAAAAAGAAAAACCTACATAACAATTGTCTCTTCACTGATCACAATACATCCTTGAACTATCAGTTACAAACATCATCAACAAAAATACTAAAATTAAAGATAACAATCTCACATAACTCGAACCCAGACCTGGAGATTAGCCCACGAAAATAACCGAAACTACCACAATTAACTGATTTCGTGTTCGAGCTAAACTTTAAAAGCAATAGAGATTTAAACCGGTACTTGATAGAGACATACTTAATTAAGGCACTCACCAGAGCTTCTTTTGCATGGTGAAACAAATCATATGCAGAGGGTAGATTGCGGAAAATAGCAAGCGTTCAAGATGTTGGGGGCCAACTCCTGATCCAATCAGTTAAACTTGAAACATTTCTTGTGATGTCGTCGATATTATTACTCTTCAAAGCTTTTACAATATCTTCCGAGTAACTTTCTTTTGCTTCCTCTAGCAGTACTTGGAAGATTTCACACTCTATGTTGTTTGAAAGCTTAGCACCTTCATAACCTCTGACAGAGAAAAAGAATTGATGAGAAAACAAAACCACATAACTGTGTGTCTGAATTAGGTAAATGTACACGGGTATGCTCAGTTTTTGTGTGTGTGTGTGTTTTAGTTTTTCCATGTACTTAAGAGGGTTCTTGGAGGAATATATCCCTATACCCACATCCAAAGATATGGCGAAACAGTGTTAGACATATTTCAAGAAAAATGAAGACTCGGGGAATAAAAAGAAAATGATCGTATAGACAGAACATTGGCATCGTATGAATGTTGAATATGGATAAGTCTCCAACATGTGTCCAAAAACGCATCTGACATGAATACTTAAAGAAAAATGATGAGTTGGAACAACGTAGAAACGAACAGGAAAGAGTATTATGGACTGAAAATTGATACCTTTTACTCAACCGATCATACAACACGGTGTTGTCAGTTTGAAGTACTACAACAAGATCAAACCATCTTTCGGGAAAGAAATCACAACCATGATAATCTACAATGTTTCCACCTTCTTCCATCACATCCTCAAGCTCATCACACACCTTCAAAATCCGATACATCTAAATCAAATGCAACAAACTACAAGCCAAAATACTAGAAAATAGTAACCAAAAACAATAGAACATACCCAAAATTGAAACAAGAAAAGAAAGTGAACTATGATGCACAGAATTGGATATAAATATTGAATACAGATGTACATTTAGCATGGGTATGTATTCATTTCTTTTAAAATTTTTCCACGTATTTGAAGTGTCATATCCCTACAGCCTATACCCATATCATCCAAACTCTTACTTTTCCCCAAGGTATTAGAGTCCAACTCATATTCTGGACATGAGTACGAGAAAATGATCCTCCAAATGTATGAAAAAACACAGAGCGTATCCATCATTATCCAAAATTTGCACAAATCCAGGTAATGAGATATACAATCAAAATCCTGTAAATTAAGTATTTAGCACTCCGTTTGCTATTGAGAAATTTGCTTTCTCATTTCTTACTACAATGCATGCGCAAAACCCAGAATATCAAATTCATGCATACCAAACCAATTTACGAATAGAATCACAATCAAACAAGGCGTAAGATTTCCAAGTTTAAACACTGTTTATTGCTTAAATTAAATATTATACCCAAAAACTACTTGTTTATTAAAATCACTAATATCCATAAACCCTAAATTAATAACCTCAATAATTTTTTTAAAAAAAATCAAGAAATATGAAATTAGAGCATAAGGGAAGAGGTCGAATTACGAGGTCTTCATTGATAACGTGGCACTGGAGATCATCGTCCCAGCCGTCGTGCAAGTTCTTCTCTTTGACCAAATCACCAATATTGATGTGGCGCAGATTGGTGGCCTCCGCCAAAGCAGAAGAGGTCGTCGTCTTGCCAGTTCCAGGCGTGCCCGTCACCAATATGTTGGGCCTCTTTCTCTTGTTACCGTCGGCTGCCATAGATGAATTATAAGCTTCTTATTACTGACTGAGTCGTGCAAATATCAAGAGCTTGTTACGGGATTTTCAGACTGGAAGACTAAAATCCCTTTTTGCGTTTTTTATGGAAGTGGTAGACCAGGCTTTTGAAAAACCCTTCAGGGCTTATTAAGTTTAAATCGGCCTGTAAGAAAAGCCCGGTTTATTTCTCCTTTTAAGAAATTGCAATCTTCTGACTTCTTCATGGTCCGGGTCATCTGACACGATCCGAAGACTCGCTCAAAAAGTAAGTGAGTTTAAACAAAAATACAAGGCTAAAAATGAGCTTTGACAAAAAATAAGACCTATTTTTTAAATGAACCGGCCTTAGGTAAATTTTTTTATCTCGAGTCTGAAAAATATAATTTGAGATTTCTTAGATTTTTAATGATTTTTTTCGTTCTGTTATTTTTTTTAAATAAAGTAATTTTTGAAGTTTTTTTTTTCTTAACACGTGATGTTATTGATTGGTTTAATTTTTTAAACAAAAATTTGAGTGAGAATAACGAAAATTATAGAATAAAGATATAGAGGGCAAACTGATAAAAAAATAATACATGAACTAAAGTGATAAATTAGCTATAGTACATAATCTAAAAAGGAAAAGTATTAAGCGAACTCAAATTACCCAATCATTAATAGGCATGTGGCTTTTTTTTTAAGAGTAAACTATATAAACAATTATTTAATTATATGTGTTTGTTTTGGTTATTCGTGTTTAAAATTTTTTATTTTAGTTATTAACGTTATTCAAATTTAATATTTTGGTCATTTATCCATTGAATTATTAAGGAAGTGTTAACCTAGCCATTTTTCATTGGTATAATAATAAATTTAACCACCAATATTTATAGATTTTATCAATTCGATATTAATTCTAAAAATTAAATAAATTTAACTCTAAACTTTACACATCATGCCAATTCAATCTAGATTCTTAAAAATTCAAAAGTAAAAACTTAAAAATGATGATCTAAAAGTTCAATTTTCAATATATATATAATTATAAAAATATTTAATTTTCTCATTTTCTAACATTCATTTATTAAAATAATAATTTTATAAATAAAACAATTCAAGGAAAAACATGAAGAAAACTTAGGCGAATTTGGCTTTTTTTTCAAAATTAATGACTTCCATGTTTAGGTTGGATAAAAAACTACAGTATGAAATTAAAAAAGAAAAGAATTGATACTTTTAGATTGTTGTCTAAAATGAGTTTATTATGGTTTAAAACAAGCATGATTAGAGATAAACAGGTGATGATGGGGAACTAAAGACCCAAAGGCTATGCTAGTAGCTCCAAAGCCGATTTCTAATTCAATAGTACAGTGATGGAGGATGTAGAAATTATGGAGTTAAAATTAAAGGTTGTTGGAACCAAGGATTGTGACCAAAGGTGATGACCAAGATAAAAAAACAAGGTCAATCGTATAATAAAATAAAATGTTATTTATAAAATAAAACAAAAAGAAAGTTTGAATTTGATTTAAGAATTGTTTACTGGTATTTTTTTAAAGAATATTTTATTAAAAAATTATAATTTATTTGTAATTTAATATGTACTTTTATAAAATGTAATGTTTTTTATCGAAAAATAGTTTTCTAAATAATTTTGATTTTAAACTTTTATAATTTTAAATTTTGAAAAAGTGACCTAATGAGTAATTAATAGTGATTTAACGAATAAGATAAAAATATTAAATTTCAATATTGAGTAATTATTTATATAATTGAACTTTTTTTAAATCAAATTAAGCGTTTTTAAATAAAATCAAACCTAACTAAAATAATTATCTTCTTTCTTTTTTTTTTTAAACAAATATTCTAAATTTATAATCATGAATTTGGAGGAGCTGTGCTGTGCGCATGGAGATTAAAAACAAACAGTCAACGAAAAACAGGAAAATAACTTCGTCCACGCTATATCTTCTCATTTCGTCTCGTTATCGAAGAGCTTTTCCAACGAATTGTCAAAAGACGATGAAATTCTAAGCAAAGAAAAAAAATATTTGAAGCATAATATTGGATACAATCATTTTCATTTAGTAAAGAAAAAACAAAAGGACAGTTCATTAAATTATCCATGCTTAATAGCAAGGAAATTCACCACTACTGTAGCTATAAATCAAAGAAACCCACTGTTCCAAATGTTCTCTAAATCTTTCATTTACATATATAGAAGAAACAATATCATATATATAATACCTACTGCTTTATTCCGCTCCTCCGGTCTGGTGCAACATCGCATCGATTTCATCTCCATCCTCCATCTCCAGCTAATAAAGAACAAAAAAATCCGAACAAAACCAAAGCAATTCAATCATTAATTCATAAAAGTGCGATATGCTAGTCGTAGAAAATTATGATTATGCATAAATTTATAGGATGGATCATCAAGGCACTTGAAGAATTTAGCAGTTTATAAACTTACGCATAAACTTGTATATCATTTCGGAACATCGAGAACACGTAAGGAAATTTACCTCATCGGGAGTCTGCTCTCCACGGAGCCTCCGCCCGTCAAACAAGAAAGCAATGGAGTTCAGATCCACCGATTGCCTATCGCAATATGCGTTCATCAGTTTCCTCATTTGAGTGCTTCTCTTAATCCTGAAAAACACTTCGTTTCCATCCTACAAAAACGAGATCAAAAAACAAATAAATGAAAAGAAGAAAAAAAATCGAAAAGAAAAACAACAGAGATGATCTAAATGACGTAAAAAGTAAAAACCTGGCCCTTGACTTTGAGATTAATGTGATTAGCTTGATCGGCCGGCTTCTTATCCTCCTCTGGTCCTCCGCCGCCGACGTTTCCCGTTGCAGACATTTTTTTTTTGCAGTGCCGCTCTCTTTCTCCTTCCCCTTCGGTTTCTCGTGTACGTAGCGAATAGGACCGAAAGGAGCTCTGAAATAGAGAGCGAAAGCGTTGATTTTACGCTATATATACAATTGTAAACCACTAAGTGGAGCCCCAGTTTCTTAACTCATACGCGCAGGGTCCTCGCGTAGTGACAATGAGGCAAATTGTTAAAAGTATAACCTGCTTGTTGATGACGTGGGTACTATATTGAGCGAGTTTTATAGAATCGTATACTCGCTTGAATCTGGGGAATTTAAAATTGGAATTTAACTATATTTGATAAAGATTTGGATTCCGGGTTTTGGAAAATTGGAAAAGTCGTTGAATCTGTTAAATTGGATTTTATTTTGGCCTTTTCAGTGGGAAGGGAATGGACGGTTAAGATTGATTAGTTGGGAAATTGCACGGTTGATGATGGGTTAGAAAATCGTGAGTGAGGTACTGGGAAATTTCGACCTTTTTTCTTTGTTTGGCATTTACGATATCTGCATTTTTTAGGAGTGATAAATGCCGACATTAGAATGCACTAATGTTTGCATATTTTGTTAAATTGATTTTAATTATATTTTTGAGTTTTTTTAATAATTAATTTTAATTTTTTCAAATTGTTTTTAATAGATTTAATGAATAAATTTAATTTTTTAATTTTTTTAAAAGTTTAAATCTTACATGTTTGGTAAATTTTTAACGATAATTTCATTAAATCTGTTAAAAATTAGTTTGAAAAAAAACAAAAGTTTATGGCCAAAAAGACTCAAAAATACAATTAGGACCATTTTGACAAAATATGTAAACCTTAGTGGCTAAATTTATCATTAAACCTATAATTTATAGCTTACAACTTCATAATTAGGTTTATTTTGATATCTATATTTTAATCTACTTTATTATTTGAACTTGGCAATAAAATCCTTTTTGTCTCTAAACTTAGATTTCATCAAGATTTGATGATGTAACCATTGTTATTGGAACCTAACCAAATCAGTCAATCAGATTAAGAATCTATGGATTTAACGATCCAAACAAAGGGTTGAACTAATTAGATCGAAATTTGCTCAAATTTAGTAAAATTTGAAATTCGAAACAAAAATTAGCTATTTAACAGGTTGCACCGATAAATTATTCTAGTTTTTTTTATGAATTATTATTATTTTTAATTATTCTCGATCTAACAGTCGAATTGATTGAATCAGGAACCAGTAGTCTAATCGATTCAATCATCAATCTAATTATTAAAATACTAAATGTAACACTATGAGATTATACCAATTATCATGTCATCACCCAAAAAATCATATAATTTTTTTTCAATTTTCAAGTGATGATACGATACAATCTCAAAGTGCCACATCATCAAACTTATATTTTTCAAGTTAATGGGATAAAATGGACCTAATTGTTAAGTTCAAGTGACAAAGTGGATAAAAGAGTATAGGTGCCAAAATGAATCTAATTGCTAAATTAATGGGCCAAAAATTACCGCTAAAATAAAATAAAATTTGATGATTGACTCGGATTTCATCTTATCCATATTGAAAAATATTATATAAGTATATGATAAAAGGTTAGTATTTGATACACTGACAATGTATTTTTTTATAATTAAACTTAAAAATTATTATATATTTTTTAATATTTAACTATATTCATATAGAACACTTGTCAACCCTAATCTCTTTCATAAAATTTAAAGCTTCACTAATAATAATAATATACTAAGCTTTGAAAGGTCTTGCTGAAAATCAAATAGAAAGCATTGAAATTTTAATCCAAATTATCACAAACTATACTATAAGTTTAATTTCGAAAATGCTTCATCTGTAAATAACTTTGATTTTCCCAAAAAAATTGTTTCAAACGATGTTATAACATACAATGAAACAACAGTTTCACATTCAAAGTTGCTAACATTAGTGGATTGAATTTTTTTTTTTTGTGTATATTTCTTTTTATTTTCGTGGTTAACTTTTACTCTCAAAATGTTTATTTATAACTTTTTTTTTTAATTTCATTCTTATAAAATGTGTTTAAGAAAATCTTAATTTTCACTAACATTTTAATCCAATGAATCAACCAAAATAATATAATATACCTAATTAATTATGTTGATACAAGTAAGTTGTGTCAAGTGTGCGGATTTAAGCTCGCGACGAATGTATACAAAACATTTCATGAAGGTCAACTAATTAAATGGGACTCTTTTGACCCTCTTGAACCAATCCGATTCGTGTAACATAAGGAGGTCAACTAATTAAATGAACTTATTTAATCGTTGCAGATAAACTGCTAAAGATAAAAATGTTGGCGGATGAACCATCCATCAATGCAGATAAATTTTGCCAATATATTGTGGATGAACCATCAGTCGTATAGATAAACTGCCGACTAAAATACATTATGGATGAACCACTAGTCGGGTAGATAAATTGTCAACTACTTCCTACGTTCATATCATCTCACCCCATGCAATGCAACATAACATGCTTATAACATATCAACATGGTAGAAATATCATGCTTATAACAAGTCGATATAGTAGCAATTGTTGTGCTTATAATAGATTATTACGGTAGCAATAATCATGCTTAATATATAATTTTGGGCTCTTTTTTGGGCTTTTTGACCTAATTTACGATTTTAGATCCAATTTTCAAGTTTAATTACCCACTAGGCCAATTATTTGGCTTGAAAAATTAGTTTCCAAAATAATCATATTAATTTTAATTAATTTGATTAATTGAATTTTAATTGATCAAAATTAATCTTCTAAAAATCTCTTAGATTTTCCAATTTAATTTTTCAAGAAAATTCTTTAATCAAATTTTCTAGTTGAATAATTCTTTCAACTGCCCAATTTAATTCCACATCGAATAAATTGACTCAATTAAATTATTTTCAAAGTCGTAGATTTTTCTTCTGTTCAAATGCAATTCGATCAAACTTTAGTCGAGTTAGCGGAGGGACCAATCAAACATATACAATTAGGCTCTAGTAATTGCAATTATGTCTAAAAGCATCGTTTCGATAATTCGTAATTACTTAATCATGGAGTCAAACCACAAGAAGTATCATGATTGAAAACTCCTTATTGTATACTATTTACAAAAGCAATTCATCCAACTGTTTTGTCCAATAACCTAGTCATGTGTGTGTTACCCTCATATGATATCATTGATTCCTCTGAGTTAAATCCGTTCACTCAATACAATCATATTTTATCTCATTGTCACCATTATATCTTCTTAATATGATCACTGTGATAAATTGCTCATTTGAGAACGAGCAACCTGTCGCTACATTTCATATTTATCAATCCACGCAATGCTAATGAGAGGATATCGTTAACTCTTTAATTGAGTTATAAATTCCATTGTTGCTAGTAAAGTCATGACATACACAAGTCATGTACCCAACATACCGGCTATCGACTTAATCATCTTTAAAGCATAAGCCTCCACTTATATCAAAGCATATGAATTACATAAGTATGGTCAGTGACTAACTTAGGTTTTAGGTAAATCATACCATGAATGTCTTTACCTGTGGAGTCAACTTGTAACACCCCTTACCCGTATCCGACGCCAGAACAGGGTACGAGGTATTACTGGACTTGAGTACTTGTACTCATTTAAAACCGAGACATAAAATTTCATCAATTTTAAACTTTTCAAACATATTCAAGACTATCTACATTAAATGACTTTATACAATAGAGACCTTTAAATAACATAGGTCAGTATTTTAGGCCAACTCCTAGCAACTTAATAATAATTAAACAAGTCCCCATACATGCCAAAGACTTAAAAATACTTTAAAACCTTTATATATCGATCAATAGTTTGATAGTGTGATTTAACCTCCGGCGACCTCCAACTCGAGCTAACATCTGCGACACTATAGGAAAAAGGAAAGGAAGGGAGTAAGCATTAAAGCTTAGTAAGTAAATATGTAAATATTAATAAAAAATACATTATCATACATTAAACAAAGTCACAATATGTTCCCGGAACATTACCATCACAAACACACATACTTTCACTATTACAATTATAAACAGGTTCAAAATAAGCTGTCTAGCAGAGTACCAGCAGCTAATTTATTTATTTCTGGAGCTACAAAACTCCAAATTATAAATCGTTAATTTTCCTTGAAACTAGATTCACATATATTCTTATCATAAAATTTTCATAATTTTTGGTCTAGCCAATTAGTACAGTTTATTCATTGAAGTTACCCCTGTTTCACTGCTCAACTTCCCTGACCACTCTTCACTACAAATAAATTTTCTCTTTGTACAGAACTCATATGATGTTATCGTTTATTTTATTTGAAACTAGACTCATTAAGTATTTCAAACATATAAATTATATCCCATAATTATTTTTGTAAAATTTTTAATGATTTTTCAAAGTCAGAACAGGGGATCACGTAGTCATTCTGAACCAATCTCATAGAAACTTAAATATCTCAGAATATAGAATTCATTTGCTTTTTCTGTTTCTGTTATATGAAAATAGACTCATTAAAATTTAATTTGATATCTCATTCAGTCTCTAATTCAATTTATACTATTTTTGGTAAATTTTTAGATTCTCGTCACTGCAACTATCCAGAACAGTTTTATTGTCAATTCTGATCTTTCACACTTCAATTGTATTCATCACTTACCCATAACAATCTTTCCAATTTCCAATCACATATCAAGCATATTACTCATAAGTTACATACGTATATACTTACACTTATCTTCACAAAGTCATACACAATTTCATTTAATCAATTTCCCAATTGAACACTTTGGAATAATAACAGATACGCGATGCTATCGCACACAGTCCACCTTTAAAATTGAAGTTCTCTTGTACACATAGTGGCCTTCACTTAGCACCACTGATGTGACCTAGCTCGATTATACACATAATTTTGGCTCTGTTGTACACATGGTGTACACATAGTATCACCCATGTGACCTAGCCACTTTATCTCGTAGCTCTCTTGTTTACATAGTGTCCTTCACCTAGAACCACACATGCAACCTAGCTACA
This sequence comes from Gossypium arboreum, assembly GCF_025698485.1. Lineage (NCBI taxonomy): Eukaryota > Viridiplantae > Streptophyta > Magnoliopsida > Malvales > Malvaceae > Gossypium > Gossypium arboreum. The sequence goes on from NC_069077.1 coordinate 134,761,058, forward strand.
TCTATCTCGTAGCTCTCTTGTATATCACCCATGTGACCTAGCTACCTCATAATGTCTCGTAGCTCTCTTGTACACATGGTATACATCCCGTATTACACATGTGACCTAGCTACATACCATCTGTATCTTTCGATTCCGAAGGTTCAAACGGGAAGTATCTCACTTTCTAATACTTTATTCCATTCTTCCAATAGTCAATTATGATTCAAAAATCATCTACAATACATAAAATATGTTGAAATATAAAAACGTAATAAAGATAATATATTATTTACATACAAACTTACATACTTTCTCATTTCCATGTCGAAATAATATTGAACATTTAAATCATCATAATTATACTTACTTTCAACACCTCGGCAATCATAGTAAATATATTAATTTTACATTGAAACATGCATAAATTAATGCTTATTATACATATGAACTTACCTCGATACTAAAACGGTCATTTTACCAACTTTCCCAATTTTTGATTTTTCTCCCATTCTAGGTTCAAATCTCATTTTTCGGGATATAAAACATCCTATTTTACTTATTTAATTAATTTAATATTCAAAACAGTCCTTAATTAAAACTTTGGAAAAATTACAATTTTACCCCTAAACTTTTGCATATTTACACTTTTGCCCTTAGGCTCGGGAATTAAACTTCATCCCTTATTCTTATGTTTTATGACATGCTGATCATTTTTCCCTTCTATAGCAACATCAAATTCTCACTCTAACACATAGTTATGAACAATAATAATTTTTAGCCGTTTTACTCATTTTTGCTTAAAACCGCTTAGCAAAAGTTGTTTAACATAATTTCAGCCTTCATATTCTACCGTAAAACATCAAAATAAACACATTTCACTTATGGGTATTTTTCCAAATATGAACCCTAGCTTAAATTATTGCTAGAATAAGCTTAATCAAGTTACCGGGATTCCAAAAACATAAAGAACTTGAAAAACGGGGCTAGAACGGACTTACTATTGAGCTTGGAAAGCTTGAAAACCCTAGCCATGGCTTCCCCCATGCTAATTTTGGCCTCCATGAAAAAGATGAGTCAATTTTGGCTTTATTTTCCCTTTTTATTTCTTTTAATTATCAAATAACTAAAATGCCCTTAAGGTATTTCTTTAAAATTTTGTCCTATTCATGCCCATTTTTTTCCAAACAAAATATAATGGTATAATTCCATTTAAGGACCTCCTCTTTAAAATCCCATTTCAATCAAGTACTTATGAATTAGAACACATATTTTGCAACTTTTGCAATTTAGTCCTAAAAGTCCAATTAAACACTTTATCAGTAAAATTTTTTAACGATATTTTTACACAATATTTTAATCAATAAATAAACCTTAAAACTTAATCGAAATAAATTTTTTGACTTCGAATTCGTGGTTCTAAAACCATCGTTCGTTTAGGCCCTAAATCGGTACATTAAAGAACTTCGCAAATAAGCCCTAATAGGCAAATTAAACATGCAATCTATAAAATTTCTTATCAATACTCTAACACATGCATCTAATCACTCGGTAAATCATAAAAAAAATTAATCGAAATAAACTTTTCTATCTCAGATTTGTGCTTTCGCAACCACTATTCCATTTAGGCCCTATTTCGAGATGTTACACAACTGCTTGGATAGCTAAGACTAACCATCTCCTCAATTGGAATTGTAGACAATATAATAATCATTCTTAATATTTGAATCAAATGCTTACTTTGATTCATTTATGAGATTATGGACTCATGATTATCTATTGAAGTAAATTGTCTTTCTCGCAATATAAACATTCTTACAATGCCACTTATAATCAGTTTGAACTTAAACAATCAATAAGTTAATATTTGTTTGTCACAATTTCGCTATGCATGCAAAATATAAAAGACAAAAATACAAAAAACATAACAGTGAAATGTGAAATTTATTTATTCATTATTCAAGCACATAAAAAACAATTACATCTTTACTACAATATGGACACATTTCTTAACATGTGTAACATGCACTTAGTGGAGTAGAAGCAATAATGACAATATCAAATTATTAGAATTACTGTGACGATAGATAAGCAATCATTCACACATCCCATATTATCATAGTAACAATTATGTCATTAAATCACAAATTTCAATGTATTCAAAATATCATGGACTTAATTGAGTGAAATAAAACTCCAACCAATAGTTTGGGACTATACAATGACTAAATTAAGCAATTCTTAAAATTCTGATAAAACTATAAAATAAAGGTACACAGCCGTGTGGTTAGACCATGTAAAGGGCTTACACAGTCGTGTGGGCAGACCGTGTAGAGGGGTTACATAGCCGTGTCGGCAGACCGTGTGACAAATGTAAAAATTAACCTATAGGAGAGACACAGCCATGTGGAAGATCCATGGCTGTATCGTTCACGAACTAGACTAGGGTTTGCATGGCACATGGCCATAGGGGGTTGTGTGGTCTACACGCCTGTGTGGCCTTAAACCTACACACGATTTTCCCTAATTCATTTGATAAAGAATACACACCTTTCGTTGGGGGTCCAATCGACATTCCTCACAATCAAATTTGATCTGATTCCCCTAAATCAGGTACTTCAACGACAAATATATACAATTAACAATTGATATCAAAATTTGAGCAAGATTTGCAAAAAATTTGGCAAGAACCGTAAAAAATTGTTTAATCAAATATAGTATTAGCGTCGGATAAAAATAGTACAAAAATTAGGGATCTAAACATTGGAAATAAGATGTACTTACTGATTCTTGGTAGGGATGGTATTGACAGTAATTACATAAGATATTGACTCGATGATTATCTAACGTTTAACTAATATTAAGTGATATTATGTGGTCAGATTGTAATACGAAAAGGCAACTTGTATTAGTAGTTGAATCTAAACATGTCCTATTATCATTAGTCAAATCGAAAATGAGCAAACCAATTGAAAGACTAATATGTTGTCTATCAAATTCAATTGGGGAGATTTTTTGTCTTGAACATTAGAGTGAATGACTCTTAAATGATAGAGACATAGATGTGATTGACTGGATTAACAGTACATCGGACAAGACCTAGGTAGAATAAATCTTAAATTCGTCTATGGATTTATTTATGTGTGACATTTATAGTGTGACATGTCTTAATCCTAAATGGATGATAGACTATGTATATGTGACTCATATACTTTGATGTAAGTAAAAACTTGAGTTCATATATATAAGGAACCGAAAGCTGGTGCATTGGGTATAGAACTCTTGCAATATGTAACATCATTCACAATGGTGAAATTTATAGCCTAACTAATAAGTAAAACATTCTTTCACCTACATTACATAATAAATAAAGCTAAATATAATCACGAGTCGTTTATCTTTATGGTTATTAACTTGATTACTATGTGATAGTAATTAATTTTTGATGAATTAGATATAATGGTTGCTATAAGATAAAATAAAATCAAATTGAGAGAACGAATTTATCTAAAAAAGATTAAAGATATCTTATAAAACTATTACACTTACGATAATGTTATTGAATGAGCACTAATTAAGTAATTTTTATAATTGTATTTAATTAGAAAGAATTTAGTCACAATGTTATAGTTGAATGATTTGTGACTAAATAAATTTATAATTAAAAAAATAAAAAAATTGTAAATTATAAAATAGTATAGAATTAGGAACAGCTTAATCTTGAGATTCATTACTGCCCCTCTTAAAATCCTGTGCAGGGAAATCTCGACGTCACTCCCAATTTGTGTAACAAAAATCAGAAAGAAAAAAAAAAAAAAAAAGAACAGTATATCCCATTGTTTATTCCAGTACGCCCCGCACCAATCAAACTAAGCCAAATTCACCCCCGCCCTTCCCTTTTATGAGACCTTGCATTTTCCTACCCAAAACATAACAATCCAGTTTCCAAGCTTCCCAACAATGTCAACCATGGTGGTTTTCTCCTTTGCCTACTCCTTACACCCTTCAATACCACTTCTCTCTTCATTCCACCCTTCACCACGCCCCCATATCCAAACCCAAACTGTTTTCTCTCACATTTCTCGACCCAAACAATTAAAACCTTTCCACTTCTTTACAAGGCACTCTTCTTTTAGGTAACTTCCATTCCTTTGTTTGCTTTTATCAGTTTCGGTTTTTTAGCCTTTGTTATGGTATGGTTATTAGAGAGTAATCAAAGCCTAGTTGAGCTCAAGTTCAATTCCAAATTTGGTTTGAGCTCAACCTGGAATTGAGTCTCGAAGCTTGGATCGACTCGAGATACTGTTCGAACTTGCTGGATTAGGTTGGATTAGACTTGTTTACCTAGAAACTGTGTCTAGTGAAAGTTAAATGTTACACTTTATCTAAATAATCCATGGATCTTTGTCAATTCATATTGTTAAAAAACAGGATTAGAAGTTTTCAACATGAAGATGATGAAAACATTGGTAATGTAGAGCCAATGGGTAAGCTAGATAAAGGAGATAGAACTGATGATGACGAGTTGCCTGAAAATCAAAATCGCAATACTGCAGGTAAACATGACAATTCTTGTATTTTCTAGTGTAATTATCATGTTTAAAACATTTTTGTATATAATTTTTGACAAGCTAATGATTTTGTATCATATAATATTGTCTCAGGGAGAAGAAGTTCTTTTCTGGCAAAATTAGCCATCGCATTAGGCGTGGCAGCAGCTCTTACTGTCATATCATTTGGCATAAAAGGAGCTAGTTTTGGATCATTGCTTGGAGTTCAACGCCTGGCTGAAGTTTCACCCTCTTCAACTATGGATACCACTGTTGGTTTCACTTTCAAAGCTTTTGGTTATAGATTTATGCTTCCTGAATATGCACCAGGGTATGCCTTCTGTGCTTGAATTTACAATAAACTGCAGTTCCATCTCTTTTATAGTTTTTATCTATGTTACTCCGACTTTTTACTTTGCTTGAAGTATTTGTGTCCGGTATACAGGTATCATAGTATGATACTTCAAAGTATATGAAAAAACTTCAAAGAGAAAAACCCTTATCCCACCCTCAACTTTGAGTCCGGGTAACATAGCTTTGAGAGGCCTGTCAATAACAGATATTTAGAGGGTCTTTGAAGCATCATATTCTCATATTTATATCTGAAAATTTGTTGGATATGAATACAAATGAAGAGCTGAGGCTGTGCCTATGCTTCCCACATATGTATTTCATTTACTAAAATGGCTCTAAAGTACCTTTTACCTACTTGCCATGTTTCAGATGGATATACTTCTGGTTGCTTATGGCTGCTGGTTGTGGACTTTTCATTAGTGAAGAGGCTTTAAATATTTGGGTCTGTCCTTTGCATTGGTACTTAATGTTTCACTAACTCAAAATTTTTGCTACCTCTTTTTTTGCTTGCTATGTTGTTCAGATTCTTCATTTTTCTTGAAACATTTGTGTGTGACACTCGTATCCAATACATGGATATGGGAATATGACCATCATGGATCTTCTAAATACATAGACAAACATAGAAAATCTAATTATAAATGTATTTGACACTTACAACTAATTAAAATAACATAGTTTCCTTTTATTAGGTTTTTTACTTTAACTAAGCACTCTCTTTTGAATTTTAACATATATATCTGTTTTGGATAAATTTAGGTTGGCATAACTTTGGCACGGTTACTATCATTGGATGGAACATGGCATTCCTTTGTTGAGTCTCTCTCAAGAAATGCCCCATACATAATATCCACAGTTCTTTGGGTATACTGGTTAGTGATTGCCTTATCTTATTATTTATTTTAGTTGTGTTTTGTAACTATGTTGCACAGGCTTTTCATTTTCTCTTGAAATATAAAACTTTTTTCCAGCTGATTGGTACGGGGCTATGACCAATAGGAATCCTCCAAATACATGGAAATACTTGAAAAAAATCTTAAACTGTTTCAGACACGTACTCGAGTCTGCGTAACATAGAATGTGATTATCAACTTAGATAAGAATACATTCTTTGAGTGTTGACTGTTAATATGATCAACTAGGCTTGTCTTGAATCAAAATCTCTAGGAAATTGAAGTTCAAGTATCCCAAAGCATAGAGATTTTCATGTTGTTAAATTGTGAAATATTTGGGTCTTTTGACATCTTATATTAAAGTTACCCTTCCATCTATAACCAATTCATTTTGCATTGTATGCTCATGTTTTTTATTCCTTTTTGGTTGTCTGTTATTCCTAAACGATTTTCTTTCTTCGTTGCTTAAACGCAACTTGAAAATTTAGGGGAGTTTGCATCAGTGATATGATACCATTTTACCTTGGAAAGCTGTTTAGAGAAAGTGGAGCATCTGATGATGTTTGTTCAAAGGTTTGTTTTGTTCTTTTAGGGTTCAGGATTTCTATTCACAAATGCACATACTTATTAGAGATGTCGTAGGTAGTGTGTATTTAGATATTTGCGGATGTTCCATTCATTTTTGTTGCTGACTTGAATATAGTTACTCTTTACAGCAGAAGCAAATATTAACCTTTAGATATCCATTATCCTAGTTCGTTTTACTTTTATGGATAAAAGTACATTCTATTCCGAGCATGTACTTTTCCTGCATTTGCACAATAATCATGTATATCTTTTCTCAATGTTGATGATGACTACAGTTAGGAATCGGTGAAGAGAAGGTTTTGCAAATCAGACGCGCTGTTCAAAAATATGGCAATCTCATAGGCTTCAGTGAGTTACAAGAGCTTCTTTACTCTGCTCTTTTTGTTTTGCATATTCGGAAGTATGATATTCATGTCTGACATATATCCGGCTATGGATATAGTCATACAGAGATAGTCTCTTTAAAGATACTTAAAATACATAAAGAAGCTTTAAGAAAATCTGGATATACCCGTATCGAACATATATATTTTTAACATTTTAGAATATTTTTAATCATATTAGACAAATTTCTTGAATTATGTTTGAGGTTTTAATGTACATGTTTGTGGAATTAAAATTTACGTTTTCTAGTGGTCCTGTTTTTTGATCTGCAGTAGAGCGATTTTCACTCGGAGTAAGAAATCCCACAGCTTTCCTCGCAGGGTCTCTGGTTAGTAAATACTTCTATATTTCTCTACACGATAGTGTTGACTATGTACTCGGAATTGAGTGTGAGTATACTTGTGCCTGGCACAAGTATATTTAATTTTATTCTAAGATTTTATTTATTTGGAGTCTTTGGAAGATTATATTTGCATACTCATGGTTGAATACAACCATACAAATGCTTAAAAGAATATGAAGAGTCGGAATGTCATAGAATATTGGTGCCTTAGTAATGAAGTTTACATTGTTGTTTGACATGACATTTAATTGAAGATAGAATGATCTAAACCTATATTTCTCGGACTTTGTTTTCGTTGTTGAAGTATTCGTGTATGATACTTATGTTATATGAATATGGTATATGACCTTCTAAGAACTCTCCGTATCCAACACTCACATTCGAGTCCAAATAACATCCGTATCCAGCCTATAAAATTGTTTTTTACAACTAATGATTACAATGCTGCATCTAATGAAGGGAATATCTCCTGAATTCTTCTTTGCTGGAGTTTGTTGTGGTGGTTTGGTCACTCTTCCAATTCAGGTCAGTCATTTTCTGTTGGCATTAGTGTTATTTTGCCCATGTATTATGGTATTTGGATTTCGATTTTATGTTGCTCCGATTTTTCATATTCACTTTTAGTTTTCCTATAGCGTCTAACACGATCCTGACGTATGGGAATATGACCCATCCTCTAAATTCGTGAAAAAACTCGGAAAATTTAAATATATCCATATCAAACACAAATCTATATACGCCACTCACACTCGAGTATGAGTTTTATCAAATATAGTGTTTTGTCTATATGGTATACACCTATGATTATGATGGGCTGCTCATCGAACTACTCGTGTCTGATTCATATCTCGAATATGATACACCTGATTTTAAGTAACATAGTTTTAACTTGTTATCACTCGGAACTAATGCTATATTCTCTTTGGTTATCTGGAATCAAGCTTGGAATTGGATTTTTGATGAGGAAACGCCCTGTATTTGCCCTGGCAACGGTCGCAACCGTAGTGGTATAACAGGTTCTTGGTGCTTCTCCAATGTTTGATTTTTTGTAAATAGAAATATCTAATGTAAAATATCATACAGGGAATTTGGACTGTGTTTCCATATGTTATGGCTGCTTCAACTGCATTATTCCTGTGCCTGCGGCGCCGTTACTCGTCCTAGCTCGGGTCTTACCAGTTCAACTGTCGGTCTGGTTTTCATTCTTTGTTTGCAATAGAAGCAGAAGGCATAGCACTGAAAATCTGTCCTCATTTGCTATTTCCAATTTAAATATTCATTAATTTCCATATTCTGGTGGCGGAAAATGTATATATATTGCTCAAATTCGGTTACTTCTGTTGAAAAATTTGATCTCTTTATACGGTTAAAAATTAGCGTGATTGACAGAATAACCAAACAATGACATGTGTGCCACATGTGCCTCATGCTAATGCATAGGGTTAGTTTTTAACAGTAAAAATAGATGAAATTTTTAACAAAATGATTAGTTTACTTATTGATCTAACATATGACGGCTAATTTCTCCATCTTTTTTAAGTATAGAAGTCAAAATACAATCCAATTTATAGTATAGAGTTAGAAATTTCCTTTTTAGTTCATTGTATTCTAGCAATCGAGGCTTGCAAATGCAGAGTCCTTTAAATTAAAATGTGAAATCCAAAATAAAAATTTAATCTGTGCAATATTTGATTTTAGTTGATGGAATGTGCAATTTAATATTTTAGTTATAGAAATTATCTTTCTTTTTATTTAAGTTTAGTTTTTTTAAATTTTATAATTTCAAATTTTATAAAATTATGATAATTTTATTTTTATTGCAATTTATATATTAATAAGAAAATATGTGGTGTGAAATAAATTTATAAATTATACTTATAATAATTCATGAAAATTGATTGCGTTACCAATTACTTTACTCTTAAAAAAACTTAAAATAATCATTTTAAATAGGTTTAATATATAATTTGGTATTCGAGTTTGACATTTTTTTAATGTAATACTATGTTATTTTTTGGTCTAATTTGGCATATGTATTTATCAAAAGTTATATATTCGGTATCTAAAGATAACGGTTTTAACTTTTAGTGTTTAATTTAGGTTTTACGGTTGATTTGGTGAAATTTAAATTATTAGGTTTGATATTTTCATGATTTGTTAATAGAATAAATTTAGCGTAAATTGTGAATTTGTTTAATTTTACATTTAATTTGTTAAATACAAATGGATGAGATTTAATTCGGGTTTTAGGATGGATTCGATGAAAGTTTATAATTATCTATGAACTTTCATGAAATCAATTCTAAAACCAGAATTAAATACTTAAAAGCTGACACCGTTATCTTTGGATATCGAAATATATAATTTTTGTCAAATACATGTACTAGATTAGACAAAAAAATAACACATGTACCACATTAGAAAAAAAAATGTCAAATTCGAGTACCAAATTATATATTAAACCTTTTAAAAATATAATAATTAATACAAATTGGAAAAACAATATTTGAAAGGTAAACCTCCCATTAAAACAATGTTTTTAATTAGACTTATATTTTATTTATATAAAAAAAAAGATGAAGTTAATTAAAATAATGAAAGTAAAGACTAAAATTATCTAAAATTCCATATTCTAGTCAAACTGTAAGATTACCTAAGGAAGATATGATATTGAGATTACTTCTTATATCCTGAAACATTAACACTATTGAAAATATGAGATTATCTCTTTATGTTAATGTTTAAAATCCAAATATGGTAATCACATTTTTAAAATCTTATATTACTACCGAAATATAAGATTCCATTAACTAAATGTCTCGTAAAATGAATTAAACTCATTAAAATTAGGGTGCTATTGTAGAAAATCTTATAGTACCATGAGAATGTAAAGTTACTAAAGAAAGAGGTGGTACTAAGATATCTGTATTCCAAAATCTTAACATTATTGAAAATATAAAATTATTAACTTAAAAGTAAACTTTGAAATCATAAAAGCAAGTTGATATATATATATATCAACTTGCTTTCTTTGTTTTAGCATACAGATTTTCATGTTTTTTTTTCTTTGTAAATTATAAGAAAGGAGGGTGCCGATAAAGGTGACATGTGCTTTTTAGCCCACAAAATAATGAAATACTAGTTTAGTGACTCTAAAATTATAAATTTGTAAGTTAGATAAAATTACATTTTAAACTCTAACAATATATACTTTAATTATGACCTTTAAAAATGATAAAATATCAATTTAATCTCTTCATAGAATTATAAAATTGTAAGTTTGACTCCTTCCAAAAAAAATTATAAATTAATTTTATATATAATATAAAACCAACACTTTTGAGAGCCATTAAAATGAATACGGTCATAATCGTCTTTTCAATTAAGTTCTTTTGGATTGATAAGATTTTGTAAAGGTATAATAGATGATTTTTTTTTTAATTTCTTTAATACACCTCCTTTTAACTAATATCTTTTTCCTCTCTCCAATTAATAAATAAATAAATCTATATTTATATATAATATAAAACCATCTCCTTTGAGAATAAAAGTAATAAAAAAAAACCTCTTACTCTTCAAAACCCTCTTCTTCTTACCAATGATAGTGTCCGTCGTGGTACCAATGATATCTTCTTACCACGGAGTGTTACTCTCTCCCTACCTAAATATCCTCTTACCAATGATAGCGCCCTGACACTATCCAATACAAGAATAACATGTGGTCAAACAGGATATTTAGGTAAGGCGCTATCATTGGTACCACTTCCCTAAATGTCACTATCAAGCCTCGAATTAAATGCTCTTAAACGTACTTGATGTCCTTCCAAAAGACTTGTACAATTCGCTTCAACATTATGATGATCAATATGTCAAAAGCTAACACTTTTAAGAGAACAAATGAAGATAGCCAAACAACAAAACATGACCCACCCACCCTATTAACAATTCAAATTGCTCAAGTACAAGAATTATACACCCACTATTTCACAACACAGAAGACCATAAAAAATAGAAAACGCCTTTTGAATGTTAATTTGTCAATTAATATAATATATGACACCGGGAATAAAAATATAAATACAGAAACACAAAGATTGAAGAAAATTGTATACATTTCAATAAAACGAAATGATGTATACAAAGAAAAAATTTGTACAAAATTATTATACAACGAGACCTTTTCCCTTGTCAAAAGAAGTGTTCAGATCTGCGAGACCCTTCCCTTTGTCAAGAAAGGTACCAAGATCAATGCCATCGTCACCATCATCATAAGAGCTGGAAACATCCTTGCTAACACCACCATCTGCAGTAGCTCCCCCAAATGGTCCTACCTCAATTGTAGCATCTTCAGGGTGTTGAAATTGATTCCAGTGAGAGCACCCCTATAGTATACTCACCTCCCGAAATAATGACAGAATTTCTTGCATTCTGATAATAGGAATGATTGCTGCCACGATATCTACGACCTTCTCGGCCACTTACCAACTTTTCAATTTTTTCCCTTCGACGAGCTTTTTCTCCACTCAAAGCCTAGATCCGCCTCTCCAACCTTTTATTAAAAAAGTTAAGGTGTGCCTCTAACTAACAAATTCTCCTATCTCACTCATGAATCTATGCGAAAAAATCCTTTGTCTCTTTTTGCCATTAATCTCTCTCGCTTTGAGGCACAACTTTTGAAGGTGTGTACCCCATACTAGCGAGAGCTCTAATGGCAGCTCATGTTGTTTACGCTATAAGGATTTTGGCAAGGACCTGACAGGAGTAGCCTTAGGTAAAGCATCACTGGAAGCAATTGGTCGTCGGAGGTGAGGCTCAGGACCTGTGAAGTCATCGATAACTATTCCCCTGGACCTTGCAAAAGGCTCTTACCTAGATGACTCGTTTTTCAATCGTTTCCTCTCAGAGTCCCCAACACCTTTGTTGGGCCTTTTTAACCTAGCCAAGGTAGCATTACTTACACAATACCAAAAAAAGGGGTTAACCCCAAAAAATATGCAAAATGGCAAGCATTATCTGAGAAACTGTTACCAGATTCATCGTTGTTAACATTAAGAAGTTCTGGAACACCCAAGTGGCTATCATCATACAACTAAGGAATAATTTGGTCAATATTTGGAGGTACTGCCGAATTGTGATTAGGTAGGTGGCAAAGCTTATTGACATAGCAAATGGGTTCCAAGGCCACCCCTCGCAAATATTTAGTTATCCCGAATCTAACGTGGGAGGGAAAGGCATATGATACGAAGGTATCGTCTCATCATTCTCGAACCATCCGTCATGTCTTGAGTTGTGTACTCCCTAATACCTCCCTCCTCAAGACAATATTTAAGGACGCCTTTCAAAGTAATTTTGAGATGGACCACCATAATTCCCTTTTGGTTTATCAATTTGAATTGGTAGGAACCTCCAAGAATGTCATGTAAACGTGGATGATAATAACATTTCCCAGTAGAAGGTCGTGTCTACTTAATAGGAATATTAAATCTTCTACCAAACTTCAGCTCTACTAGGATATATTTGTTGTAATTAATATGCACGGTCACCGTCTCACCATAAAACAGGTTCTCTATCTTAGGGACAAACTCGAATAACTCGAGAAGCCTATCTTTATTTAACTCTCACAAAAAATACGTATACTAAAACATCCGATCGAAATGATATATCCCCCTCTTGTGAAACATGAAAAATCCAACAGGTAGACACCAAGAAAGAATTGACAGTTGCCCTGCTGCCACATTAAAGTCATACAAAACGCCCCAAATGAAATCCAGAAGGGGAAGCGTAAAACCCACTTCTAGAAGAAACAATGGAAGGAAAAATCTTGGCCTTCCACCAGCTTTGCTAACATTATGTGATCTTTCCGAGGGGTCGTAGAACATGGATAACTAAGGCTAACAACAAGCTTGTCATTATCCCTCTCAGACCTTCTAGCAACATGTTAGCCAAATTTTATCGATGTCATTTTCTAACCCTTTCGATTCCTATCTCAATGGAGCACGTCCAAAACGACCACCAGCCTTACCTTGACTTTTGTCAAACCGTTCATCTCCCCGTAGCCATTTTTTAACAAAATTGCAAGAAGTAGCTTTAACAAGGATAAAAAGAAGCACCATAAGGTGAATCGAAGCAAATAAACTACTAAAATGTAAAAATCATTGTAGAAAATTAACAAAAGCAAGAAAACGGCCAGAAACAATTGCAAAAATTTCAAACAACAAGGAAGTAAAGTAATTTTGAAGAAGACAACCCGGGATATATATATAAACCTATCTCCCAAAACGCATCGTTTTGAAGGATAATTAGCAACCAAGGGCAACTCATCGCCTGTCTAAAAAGGTTGTTGATCATCATTATCACCACTCCCTGAAAATACAGTCCTTAAAGTACATTTATGGCAAAACCTCAAACATTTGGATATAATGTTTCCCCGTGAAATAAAGCCACCATCTGGAGCGACCAGGAAAAGAGAAAGTTATTATATCGAAGCGCATCGAGGAAGGCCACTCCTCTTGACTAAAAAAAAAAGGGAATATTTTTACCCCAATTTCTGACAAGACACATGGCAAGCTTAGAAGACTCCTGAACAGTAAGCCTACCACCAGCAAACCAAGTGATCTCTTATGAGCTCACCCTTTCGAGTTGACTATTTGGACAAAAAATAGTTTAATCTTCATTGGGAACATGAAGCCATTTGGTTACCAAACATCACATGGGCTCAATTGCTTTATCCCATTGGAGTGGAAATGAATAATATGATCTATCTTGTCACAGACATCTTTGGCCCATCAAAGACATCCCGCGAGCTATATAATGATAGCTAAATGGCAAGTCCAACACGTTAACACCATCCTGCATAGGACCCCTGCCTGTAAATACTTCCAAGAATGATGAAGATAGGGGACCCTGGAAGGACACTAAGTCTGGCTATAAATACTCCAAACTCTTTTTAATGTTATTCTCAATAACTTCCAGCTCTCTGTCTTGATGATAAGTGCTAAAAGTAACATGTTTTAATATTATTCTTAATATGTTTTTGGATGATTATTCAATTTAAAATGATGAATTTTATGCTCCTAATCCTTTAAATTCATGTTTTTATACTTAGGAGAGCATTTAGGAGCAAAATGAGCAAAAAACGAGTGAAAATCGAAAAATCAGAGCAAGTTTCAAGAGCCATACAAGCTGGGCCATTCCACACGTACTGGACACATGGCTGTGTGAGCCACACAGGCTTCCACACGACCATGTGCTAGACCGTGTCAATTTCGCGAACTGCGCTCTAAACAGCAGAAAAACGCAATTTTTAAGGGTTTTCGGGCATTCTAAGACCTATATATGACAAAGATAAGAAAATAGGAGTAAGCCATCATTGAATACTCAAGAAAACAATTCGAAAAACACCATTGAAGCCGACTCTGAAATAGATTTCCATCAAGATTGAAGATCTCCTTTTTGATTTCTTTGAAGTTTATTATGAGTTTCTTTGTTTCTTGTGGTTATACTGTCTTTGGGATGTTTTTATTTGCTATCATGAACTAATTTTCCAACTATCTAGGGAGATGAACCGTAGGATAGATTCTGTTATTTGATTTCTATTTTTACGCAGTAATACTTAAATCTTATTCTCAATTATGTGTGCTTAATTCTTGATTTAATATTTTTAGACTATTAATCCATGTTTGATGGACCCTGTTTAAGAGTAGTTCTAGTGTAATTGAGTGAAGTTGCATGCAATCCTAAAAATAGGGAGACATAAATCTACCGAATTAGAGTAAAATCTAATAAAGAAATTTATAAATTGAGTTAATGCGATGATAGGAGTTTTAATTAGAAAAAATTTCAATTAATCAACCTAGAGTCAGTTGCTCTTAGTCTTGAAAAGAGAAATTAGCATAATTTAAGGATTTTTATGAATCAAGATACTAAGTGAAGAAATTACGTAATTTAGATTGATAATGGCAGATGAAGTCTAGGTGGATTCTTTCCTAAGTATTGTTTTGCTTCTTGGTCGTTAATCGTTTATTTTCCTGATTTGTTCTTTGTTGTGTTCTTTAGTTAATTAATTTAGTTCATTTTAATTTTAATCAATCACTCCAATTTATTAGTTAAATAATAAAAAAACAGTTATTACTAGTACTTTTAGTCCTCGTGAAAACAATATTTTTACTCACCGTACCTATACTATTAATTGATAGGTGCACTTGCATTTGTCAAATTTTTAGTTGGCTTACGACTGCAATCACCTGACTAGGTGAACCGAACTCCTCAACTACCATTCTCCTCTCTCTATACTCTTCTGTGTATTAACAAAAGCCAAAATGTAGGAATCCTGAACATGCCCGTGTAGGAATCCTAACCTAGCTCAAAATGATCTCGCTTTAATTAATAGCCTTCAGTTGGCTTAAATAAGACTATTTATGCCTATTTGTGATTTATGCTTGAAAGTTCTAGCAAAAGTATCACAAAATCTCCTATACTAACTTTGGATTACATTTTAGCATCTATTAAAATTTGGTGTTTATATACAAAGTATAAATAACAAATTTAACCCTAAATATTTACACTTTTAATCAATTTGACTCTTATTCTTTTACTAAAAGTAAAAGGTCAAAAGACATTAATAATAAATTAAAAAATTAACTAAGCTAATTTAAAATTTAAAATTTATTTAAAAAATCATAAACAAAATTTATAAAAATAACAAAACCGACTATACGTAGCCTTGTAGTACAAGAAATTTATTGATACCAAGTTCTTCCACACTCATGTAATGTCGACAAGGTAATTAAAAAAAAGCTGCAAAATGCAATCCAGTTTTTTATTTTATTGTGTTCTCTTTTCAAGATAGAAATGGCAGATTTCCGAAAATATTTAGAGCAAAATAAATGTCGCAGACATTGATTTTCAAGTCTGGAAAATGTAAACCAAATATCTTTTATTACTCGAGCTTGAGCTTATTGATGCAATAATTTTTAGATTGCACCTGTGATAAAATATTTGTTCAAAGTAACCCCTTGCTCCGATAATTGATTTTCATCAATTATCAAACATATGAAGCTTCCATAACAGTAGCAATGCCGATAGTCTTAATGCATCCACTAATTATAAAAAGCATATATGAATTATATTCGAATGATCCTACACCAAAAAGTTCATTAAAAAAAAGGGACAACCCAAGATTCAACAAAAATTTTAACCTCCACATCTCAAACGGAACTAAATAGTGAAACCAATAACCTTTAACAAAATTGTATGAAACTAGCTAGCCACTAGAAATTCAGTACTTAACTGGGGCAAGGATGTCGAGTTGAGAGCCGAGTTTCTCTTCTGCAGTCTTCTCGGCTTTTACCCTAAGCTTGTTCAGCTGCTTCTTCCTCTCATATGCAACCTGAGCCCTTTCCTTCCTCTTCTTCTCCAGCTCCTGATGTCCACAGTTTAGTTAGAAACAATATTTTTAGTAATGTAATTTATCTATTAATTTCACATCCTCAAGGTTCAAAAGAATGGCCTCTAAGAAAATTTTCAAAAGATAAGCCATAATAATATATAAATAAGGGCACTTGACATAAATAACATATATTTACAATTAGGAATGCAAGACATAAAGTCGAAATCCCATTGGGATCCCTTAAAAGGTAAAGAAGTAATGTAACAATACATATTTTGGGTCGGATTCCTGATATTTTTCCTTGATGCAAGTACAATTTTAATTAGAGATCAGTACAGTAAATTCATAAAGCTTTAAACAGGATACATCCTAGTCTTTAGTACCGATCTATGTTACTCCAACTCTACATTCTTCCTAAAGTACATTTGTCCGATGTCCATGTCGGACATTCAAAACATGGAAATGAGGATATAATCATCCAAATATATATACGACCATCCAAATAAGATGGATATTTTACATGCAAATCTTTCCTAAAAGCTCCAAGAGGAAAAAGAAACACATCCCTGGATTGAATGTTATCTCAACAACTAAACATGCAATTAAAAACATGCAAATACAAAGTTAACCAACACAAACTTAAGCCATACATTAAGTTAAATAATGCTTCTCTCAAAAAAAACAATGGTACGAATGGATCGAAGAATAGCCAATTGCAACGCACAGAATGACAAGATAATACTCACCCTGATTGTGTCATAATGGTTCCATCCAACCTCAGATGACAAGCGGCCCAACAAGCAGTACTTGTGCCCCTTCTGAAGCCTCAAAACCCTAATTTCATTTTTGAAACATATCAGGAAAGAATTACAAGAAAAATCAGACTTATATATTGCAAATAAAAAAAAGAAAGACGATTGAGAAACTTACTTAAGAGCATCAGGGATGACCATCCTCTTAATCTTATCATATGGGGAAGGAATTCCCTCATAAGCTTTCAAACGAGCAAGGGCAGCTGCTCCACGCTTAGTCTTATGAGGTATCATTCTGCAAAGGTCATCATTACGAAATTGCAGTTGGATTCAGCTTCAATTCTTACAGAAACAAAAACCATTTCAATTTAGCTCTAGATGTTTCAACATCAATTAAAAATAAGACATTAGTCTTATGAGGCATCATTCTGCAAATGTTGTCATTATCCATGAAATCTTTACAGAATTGCAGTTAGATTCAGCTTCAATTCTACACAGAAAAAAGAAAAGATAGGAATATTTACAAAACCCAGTTCAATTTAGCCCTAGATGTTTCAAAACCAGTTCAAAATAGAACTAGTCTTATGAGGTATCATTCTGCAAATGTTGTCATTATCCAGGAATTATTTAGAAAATTGTAGTTGAATTCAGCTTCAAATCTTTATAGAAACAAAGAGTAAGATTGAAATCTTTACAAAAACCAATTGAATTTAGCTCTAGATGTTTCAAAATCAGCCAACTGACCCGCGAACAGTGCGCCAAAAGATCTTGGCGGGAGCTCGGAAATGGATGGGACCATGAGAAGGCTTGGTGTTCATCCGTTTGCGGAGGAATCTCATGTACTTCATCTTCTGTCGAACGAGTCCTCCCGACATGCAGATCTCCTCGCATCTCACAACCACCACTTTCTGGCCGTTGAGCAGCTCCTTGGCCACGATCGAAGCCAACCGCCCCAACATGTGGTGGCGGGCATCCACCACCACCTTCTTAGCGCACACTCCAGATCCGGACACCATTGTTTTCGCCTTATTGGAGCTCCCCTTCTCTCTCTCTCTCTGGAAGGAATCGCTAAGCGAAGAAGAAAGCGGATTTATATACGAATTACAGTGAGGTCGCTAGGGTTTTCTTTTCAGTTACCCAGTGTTGAACTGCTGGTCTGTGATTCGGTGCGCTCAGATCTATGGGTGTATTACTAGAACGAAGGAGAATTACCAGTAAATTTACGCCATGTCAGTAATTTGAATTTTTTATTACTAAATTGAAAAAACAATAATGACTTTGAGCCTTCAGTTCGGAGCATGAAGTCTAAAAGATCATAGATTAAAAAAAACTTTAGGCCCAATAATTTTTTCCTCAAAAAAAATTCAAAATTTTCAAAATTCGACCGGTAATTGATTAGATCATCAATTTAATTGATTTGATATTTACTCTATTCAAATAAATAAATTATAAAAAATGTGTGTTAAAAAATTAGGTTCAATCGATATAAAATTTATTTATCCAATTTAGATCAATATTTCATCCGATTTTCGATTTAATCAATCAATTTAATTTAATTTAAAAAATATTAAATTTAAAGAGATAAAGATAAACAACGCCTACACCTCATATTTGTTGGATTGTATTATACTTGACACGTATTTATGATTTTCTTTTTTCACTTAGGGTCTGTTTGTTTGAAATGAAAATATTTTTCGAAAAAGGTTTTCAGGCTTTTTCGTTGTTTGTTTGGTTGAAAATATTTTCCCAAGGAAAAATCAATTACAAAACACGGGAAAAAGAACCCTTAATTTTGGAAAATGTCTTACCGTTTCTAATTCAGTAAGACATTTTCAAGAAAATTAGAAGAACACATATTTTCTTCTGTTTCAGTTCCACAGTTAAAAATGACCATTTCTTCTCTTCTTTTCTATTCCCCTTTCCTCTAAGTTAGGCAATTGTTCTTACATTCGAGTTTGAACTAAGCAATTATTTTTGTTTCAATGCTTGAATTTTTGTTTTGTCCAAGATAAATCCCAAAACATGGCAATGGTTCTTATATAATGGTTTAAAATTTTTTTGTCTAACTTTTTTAGAGTAATATAAGAATTTGGCAACTTGTACATGATTGATATTAAATACATATTTTTTTAAAAATTTAAAACAGTTTTTCCGAAAATTATTTTCAGAAAATCTGTCAAACAACAGAAAATATTTTACACAGATTCATTCAAACACCAGAAAAGTAAATTATTTTCAGAAAAATAAATCATTTTCTGAAAAATATTTTACTGGCAAACAAACATAACCTTAATTTTTCTCCTTTGATTTCATTGCACACTATTTCTTCTACGTCTTTTTTGTTTCTGTTTCAATATTAAATAGGTGCTGAGATCTAATTGACTATTTTTCAAATCATTTAATTTTTTAACCAAAATTATCAAATGGAAATGTAGGCAGATTAAAAATCGATTTAAATTGAAAATTTTAAATTTTGAGTTAATCAAATTGAGTTATTCAATTTTTTCAAGTAAACTTGAATTACTTATTCGAGTTTTGAGTTCAACATCGAATAATTTGAGTTATAATTCGAATAACTCAAATAATAGATTAGTGTAAATACACCTTTGGCCCATGTCAATTTTGAAAATAAACAAATTAGTTGCTCTCAAAGAAAAATTACAAAAGAAAAACTCAAAATATTTATAAAAATCTAAATTTTATATTTTTAAAAAATTATAAAATTTAAAAGTATTAAAAATATAAAGATATAAAAATTTAAAATCTAAAATAATAATTTGTATGAGCTAAATAAGTAAATTAATTATTCAAGTTTATCATACTAAATTATCATTTTTTCCTCTTATTTTGCTTTGAAAAAGTTTTTAAAAATATTAAATTTATATGCTCTAACATAGAATTAGTTATATTGTAATAAGATTTTAATTTGACATGTTTAATTTTTTAATTTAACTCGAACAATTCCATTCAATTAAACTCAACTCGAATTTAATTTTACTCGATTCAATTTGAAAAAATTTCAAATCGAGTTAGAATAATAAAATGAGCCTCATCAACTCAAATTTTTTTTCTTTCAATTCAATCAAACGCTCAACCCTACCCACCAAATTGTTCCTTAGACATAAAATTCATTTGATAGAGAACTAATACCTTTTACACGTCATTTCACGTAAGGATATACGACATTTATTTAAGAATTGTCAAGTTATTAGGAGATGTTGGAATTGGATATACTCTTTTGCACAAGTCTCTTCCGTTGTTGATGGAACTTGGGAGGAATGACTTGTGGCAAACTTAATACTGATAGGTCCTGGAAGAGTCGGGATTGGAGCTCTTATTAGGGGTAATACAAGTGGTTGGATAAACTAGAGCGTATAAACATATTTTACAAGCCACTAGTATTGAAGTGAAACTTTGAGCTTTAAAATATATATTGTCGTTTAGCCGAAGATCTTCACATTGTTAATTTTGAAATTGAAATGGATGCCATTATCATTTTCCTTTCATTTCTTATGATAAAAATTCTAATTTGTATTTATCCCTCTAATTGATAAGTGTGGGATATCCAGGGTATGACTTCTAAAGCACTTAGGTATGTCTTTCACAATGGTAACAGGTGTGTTAACGAGTTAGCACGACTTGACGGTAATCTCCAAAATAGCCCCTCTACTTATGATGTTTTACTAATTCAAAGTTTGTTCTATTTATGTAAAATCCTCCTAGTTACTTAAATCTTATGTTAGCTTTTGATTGGTAGAAGTACTAAGGAAGCCCCTAAACTTAGGGGCGGATTGCATTTTAACCCTTCTATTAAAAAAAAAAAAAGGGTAAAATTAACTCTTACATATTTTGAAACATGCAAATTAGCCACTCTATTAAAATTTAATACTAAATGATGATGCGGAACATTAATTTAAGTGGTTAATTACTAATTTAGTCCCTAAACTATAGCTAAATGTGATTTTGATTTTTTAAATTTTTTAACAATAATTATAAAAATTAAAAGAATCTGAAAAAATAAATATAGATTATTGAAAATATATTAAAAATATTAAAATTATGTGAAAATATTTTTATGAATAAAATTCTAAATAAAAATTCTAAAAGTTCAAAATATATACGTAAACAAATCTAAAAATTTACATAAAAAATCTTTAAAAAATTTATCAAACTTTCGAGTCGAAACCCAAAAGTCATCATATTTTTACAAGACTTTCTTCCTTTTTTTTACAAAACCCAGAAAAATAAAAAAGATTTCTCATGCTGAATTGAATCCAAAAATAAGTAAATAGATAAAAACTTGATTGAAGTGAAAAAAAATACATAAAAATACTCACTTTCAATTTTCTTATGCTTTCATTAATGTTCATTTGCATCTTCGCTACTCATGCTTTCAACTAAAAGATACATAAAAAATTATTTAACGTTTAGTTTATTCTACTTTAGCGAATACTCAGTTTTGCATCTCTTATGCTTTTCATATGTCTTGATGGTGTATAATCACTGCTATAAAATTTTAATTACTCATTTTCACATCCCCTTGGTTATTACAACTTTTTCATTTGAAGATCTTATTGTTTAATACCTTAAGAAGCTTTAATCTTTAAGTTACTGGGTTTTGAATTTTTAATATAAATTTATGGGTTCTAAATAAGAACTCCATGAATTTTGAAATTTTAGGAAATAATGTTTTAAACTTAAGAGAATAAATAAAATATAAAAAGTGGAATTTTAATCCAAAGCCATCAACACGTCTCTAAAGGTGAAGAAACAATGAAAGGAGTTCTCTGTTTTCATCTTCTTCGTCGCCAAAAAGACATACAAAATCGAAAGATTTTGTTTACTATAAATATGTTGTTTCTTTAGTTTAATTGTATTTCAACAGTAACAAGACCATGATTTTATTGAAATGAGTACTTTTAAAATTGTAATGGAGAGCGTATTTAACAGGTAAAGTTAGTGTCTCATTGCATTAGATAATTCTCATGAAATCAAGAATTTTATTGGAAATGAAAAATGTTTCCCTATTATTTAAAATAAGCTCAAATTTTCACATACAAAAAAAAAAATCATGATTCACCAAAACATAAGCTTCTTTAAATGTAAGTTTTAAATTTAATAAAACTTGGCTTGGTTTTGTTTTAATGGAAATCTAGCTTTAATTTCTTAAGGAAAAAAGAAGATAACAAAAGGTAAAAAAAAGAATTCTTAAAGTACCAAAATAAAATTTTGACTTTAGTTCAAGGACTAAATTAGTAATTAACTATTTAAATTAATGTGCCATGTCATCCTCTTAGTGGTAGTTAATGGACAAGTCACCAAAATAGTTAATGACTATTATGTAACTTTTGAAAGTTGGGTGACTGAAATATAATTTTAAATAAAGTTTAGGGACAATTGGTGTAGTTTACCCTAATTTTTGTGTGTGTTTTATCTCAACTTTTTAAGTTATTTTGCAAGTGACTTGAAAGAATGTATTCCTTTTCGTATTTTAATATCTTTACATAACGTCAATAGGTTACAAAGAGTTAAAAATTATGCTTTTAATTTTTTTTAAATTTTAGAGTTAGGATTAAAACGATGATTTTGTAAATTTTGAGGCCAAATTTATTAAATTTTTAGAATTATAATTAAAATAAAAAATTTGTAAACATTGAGGGCTAAATTTATTGAATTTTCAACATAATTTTAATAATTTATAGTAATTTTAAATTATTTTTAAATTATTGTTAGGAAAAATTTTAAAAATCAAGATGATATTTTAGCTATAGTTGAGGGACTAAATTACTAATTAACATTTACATTAACGTTCCATGTCATTATTTAACAAACAAATAACGAATGGGTTAATTTACACATTTCAAAATGTATAAAACCAATTTATTCATTAATTTAGTAGAGAAATCAAAATGCAATCCATCTTTAAATACAAAAACTTTCTTGAGACTTTTACCACTTTTGATTTGCAAGGCTGCAATATATACCAACAATATTTTAATTTCACATTAGATATAGAATTCCTTTTTTAAAAAAACAAAATCAGATATATTTAATTTTGGCCCATTTTGAAAAAAAAATGTTGATTTTAAAAAACATTTAAGGTTTTGGGTCGATTTTTGAGACATTTAGAGGAATAAGTTGATTTTTTTAGAAAGAAACAGAAAACGCGTCCTGCATGAAGACTTGCCATTAAAAATGTTTCTTATAGAACGCGCTTTCTAGCATTTTAAATATATTAATTATTTTGGTTAGATGGCTACATATTAATAGTTTTATTTTTGAGTTTCAGGTTCGATTCTCTCCTATTCATATTTGAATTTTATTTCATATTGTTTCAAATTTTACTTTTATTTTAATTACTACTTTTAACATATTAACTCATTTAGTTAGATGGTTAAATAATAATAATTTTATCATTGAGTTTAGGTTCAAATCTTCTTCTAAGCATATTTTTATTTTTATTTCATGTTGTTTCAAGCCTTTTTTTAATTATTATTTTCAAGTTTTTATTTTAATTCATCTTTTAATTAATAAATACTTTATTTATAAAATCAAATAATTATTGCTAATATATCATTATTTCTAATAAATATAATTTTTATGTGTAATATTTATTTTTCAATCCA
The DNA here is from genome assembly GCF_025698485.1 of Gossypium arboreum. Lineage (NCBI taxonomy): Eukaryota > Viridiplantae > Streptophyta > Magnoliopsida > Malvales > Malvaceae > Gossypium > Gossypium arboreum. The sequence goes on from NC_069077.1 coordinate 134,784,915, forward strand.
TATCACGATAAGTGTAGTAAATATTAGTATTATATATTTTATATGTGTATTTGAAATATGCATATAAAAATAATGATATTTAAAATAATTAATTAAAATATTTCACATATAAAAATATTTGAAATATCATACTCACAATGTAGATGGAAAAACAATGATATTTAAAATATTTTACATATAAAAATAAGAATGATATTTGAAATAATTATTTAATTTTATAATATTAGAAATTACCATATAGTTGGAGAAAATAAATATTTGAAATGTAAATATTATATATAAAGAAAAAATATCAAAACAATTAATTGATGTTTTTAAAATATAAAATATATATATATATTTTTTAAAATATATATTTTTAATATAATGATAAAGATTAATTTCATCAAAAATATTTTTATTATATAATTGATAATAATTATTTGATTTTATAAATAAAAAGTTATTAATTAAAAGAGGAATTAAAATAGAAAAATTGAAAATAATATATTTATTAATTAAAGATATTAATTAAAAAATTAGAAATAACATAAAATAAAAATACGTTAAAACTACTATTAATTGATCATTTAATCAAATAAGTTAATATGTTAAAATTAGTAATTAAAAATAAAAGAAAAACTTGAAACAAATGAAATAAAAATTCAAATGTGAATAGAAGAGAAATTAACTCGAAATTCAAAGATAAAATTATTAATATTTAATTATCTAACTAAAAAATTAATATATCAAAAAGTTAAAAAATAGGTCTTGTAAAATGTATTTTCACTTTTATCTTTAAAATCAACATATTTTTTTAAATATCCCAAAATTCATCCAATCCAAAATTCGAACTCTGCCTTTAATTTTAGACGCTACAGCCTTACATATATACGTTATCAAAGCAGAACAAATATGAGAAGCACTAGCTCAGAAGCTGAAGCCACGTGTTCAACATTTTTATTCCTATGAGATTTTCCTTATAGATAGTTACATATCTCGTACAGATAGATATGGAAGTTTTAAATTTAAAAATCGAACCGGATCGGATGTACACTGAATTAAAGACCGACCGGTTACCTTAGCTTCTCATCTAAGCGAAAAAGACAAAGGAAAGTCTCCTTCCTTTCCATTTCTTTTTCCTTTTCCTTTTCCAAAAACCTCCGATACTTCCTCTCTCCCTTTCCTCCGATTCTATATCTCTCTCTTTCTGCTAGGGTTTGGGAGTTAGTGAAGAAGGGGTTGTTATTTCATGGGGCAACAATCGTTGATCTACGCCTTCGTGGCACGAGGCACCGTGGTCTTAGCCGACTATACGGAGTTCACCGGAAACTTCACCGGCATAGCTTCTCAGTGTCTCCAGAAACTTCCTTCTTCAAACAACAAGTTCACTTACAACTGCGATGGCCATACCTTTAACTATCTCGTCGATAACGGCTTCAGTAATCTCTCCTCTCTCTCTGTCTTTCTCCTTTTTTTTTTTTTCTTTTTTTTACGATTTTGCTTATCGATCTGTCCATGATCTGCCTTATTTTGCTGCTTTCATCTGATGACGAAGCTTGTTTTTGTTCTCGTTGTTGTTGGTCGATTTTTCTTAGTTTTGTTTTGTGTTATTTGTTTTAGGTTATTTAAATTATTTGTGTTTAGCGTAATTTAATTCGTAAGAGAGGAAAAAGAGATAGGATCAGTTGGATTATTTTTATCCCAGGAAAAGAGATGATTTAACTTGTAATTGAAACTTCTGAAAACTGAGTTTGTCTAAAAGATTGAGTGTTTAGCCGATTCAAATGAATTAAACTCGCATAGAAATATTGTGATGATTACGGCTTTCTTAGCCACAAATTGAAGCGAAAAGAAATGGATAGCATTTTGATATAAGAGCAAATTGTAGCGTTTTTGGAGAATTGGAAATGAGAAACATAAAAGCTTTTATTAGCAATCGAACTGCCTTGATTCTACTTTTATATGAACAATTATGTATCGATGCATGCGATAATTTAATCATAATTGCATATTCGGAAGAAAATATGAATAATTTTAGTTTTTACCTTGCTTGCTTCTTGTGATAACTGAGTATGATTCAAATTTTTGGCAATTTTCATTTCCGTCAAGTGTATGATTGGCTGATTGTGTGCTTTCCAAATTTTAGTTTGAAGGCTCTGTTTGCTTGTACTATATATATTGGAGGATTGTTAACTTGCTATGCAGTTTGATTGCTGGTTTACATTAGGAAATAATTAGTTTCCTTTCATCACATCCCTTATGGTTGTAGACTGAGAAGCATGAACATGGACATGGAATGTAGGTACAATATAATACGGAAGTGGTGATAAGTGAATTTTTAAAATATTAGGATGGGCTGGGTTAGGTAGGACAAGACAATAAAAATAATTTTGTATAATAATAAAAAAGTGATTTTTTTAATTAGACATGAGCATGCCAATAGTTTTTCAATATTTAATTTAAAATTTTGAATCTTAAAATACCCATTTGAATCAAAATGCTTATTGGTAAAAGGAAAACCTTCATCGTGTCCGGGTTTGTCCATCTGTTTCATGAACATGTTTTGATCAATCCGATTTTATTACTTTTTTGGATGTGTCATCATGTGTCCAACATGTATTTTAACGTGTCAAACACAATTGATACTTGCATGCTCCCCTAGCAGAAGTGTTCGTACTTCATAGGTTGTAGAAGAAGAATGAGCGGTTTGCTCCATTAATGTTTTAATTATGTGTTGAAAGATGGAAAGCCTAGGTATTCGTTTCGAAGGGTACTTTTGCTACTTACATGATATATTTTCCTGTTATTTCCCTACTTGTGTTTTGTTGCATCCTCCGTCATGAATATAAGGTTACCTATTTACTTGTTTGAGTTATAACCTCACTCCTTCCTCTTTGCAGCTTATTGTGTGGTTGCTATTGAATCCGTTGGCAGACAGGTTCCTATGGCATTTCTTGAGAGAATTAAAGAGGATTTCACCAAGAGATATGGTGGAGGAAAAGCTGCATCTGCCCCTGCAAACAGCCTGAGCAAGGAGTTTGGGTATTTTCTTTTCCTTGACCGTAAAGAACTATGTTATGTAGACTCGGATGTGAGTTTCCAATACAGCCATGATCAATTTTTCTAAGTTTTTCCATGTATTTGGAATATCTTAATAGGGTCACATCTCCATGTCCATATATGTTGTGTGAGACAAGAATATTTCAATAAAAATAAAGATTTAACATAGTTTAAGGAATGTCTTCTTTGGTGTCAAGTAGATTGATAGCTATGTTTTTATTACATCATTAATATAGGCCAAAATTAAAGGAGCATATGCAGTATTGCATTGATCATCCTGAGGAGATCAGTAAGATTGCCAAAGTGAAAGCTCAAGTTTCAGAAGTTAAAGGAGTTATGATGGAAAACATTGAGAAGGTAATTATCGGCTCAAGTTTATCTTTAATAGTTGGCTTTTTGTACATGATAACATTGACTACTATGTGACGGTTTTAAGCAATGTTTAAAAAATCCAACAGGAGATTGAATAAGTGAGATAAATTCAGGGTTGTACTAAATAAGGACTATTAATAAAAAAGGGTTAAATATAGTAATTATTTAATAAAATATGTGTTTGGCTAAACGATGTAAATTTTATTATAAATCCAAAAGGCTAAATGTTCTAATATCATTAAATTCACTAAAGTTTTCATAAAGAATTTTAATAAGAAAAGCTTAACACTAGTCGTTACAGTTTTTCTGGGCTTTGGTTGTTATTGGTTCAACCATTTATCAGCCAGTTCAAAAAACTCCTGGTTTAATGATATATGCTGGACAAATGGACTTCCGATTCTCAATTCAACTAGTTTGAACATCTGGCTTGGTTATTTGAACAATGGTTTTAAGTGAGAAGAGCCTGGCTTTACAAAAATTTGGGTCATGGATGATAAAGCATTTGTGATCCGTTTTTGTGTTTTTAGTTAACCAAAAATTTTCAGGTTCTGGACCGTGGTGAGAGAATTGAGCTTCTGGTGGATAGAACAGAAAATCTTCGTTCTCAGGTCAGCAAATGGATATTCATATTGTTCTACTTTAAAGAATTGTGCAATGTTCTCTAAAATTGCATTATGGATAGGCCATAACCGGGCCATTATTTGGATTTGCTAGGTGACTCACTGTTAAAACCATGCTAAGTGCTAACCTCTTACATATTATCAGCGTATATTTTAAAATTAGTAAAATAGTTAGCATCATTAGTTAACTACATTGTTTTCTGAATCTTCACTGGGGTTTAAGATCATATATAGACTTGTTACTCAAACATGGGTGCAAGTGTTGGATTTGGGTTTCGTTCAAATTTTTTTGAAGGTTTTTCATGTATTTTTAAAGGGTTAATGGAAGGTTATATGCCAGACTCGTAATCCAGAAATCTGTCAGGTACCGTAACTCAAGAAAAATGATAAGTCGAAACAATATGGGGTCTATTATTTGGGTTTGTTATCTGACTAATTGGTAAAACATGAAAGCAAAACCTTCTAGTTAAATGTGGGGATCCTTGAACATATGTGATCATTCCAATTGTGAATTTCTTTCATTTTAAAAGCATTTATTGCTCTCAAATATTCAAGAGGTAGCTGAATAATTCAATTCGAAAACCTGAAAATTTCTTACTTGATTCTCCTACTGGTGCTTCTTTTGAATTGTAGGCACAAGATTTTCGGCAGCAGGGAACCCAGATGAGGAGAAAGATGTGGTTACAGAACATGAAGGTAAAGCTTATAGTTCTCGGAATCTTGGTCGCTTTGATCCTCATCATTGTACTGTCTGTTTGTCACGGCTTCAAATGTTCATGAATTGCATGTCTGCTCTACATTCCATCGGCAACTCCCAGATCAGAATTATTGCAATCACAAGTAATGTCTAATGCTTCTTCTAGTTAGATTTCTTTTCTTTTTTTGTGAAATTACATGTGGGTTATGTATAACCATATCAGAAGACTGCATTTAGAATATAAGTTTGTGTTTCTGGATCCTTTTGATAGTAGTAAGTTTGTTGACGTGTGGAAATATGATTAAGCATCTTTGGAAAATTAATCTTGATTAAGTTCCTATAATCAAGCCTTCGGATTTTCTTTAACGTTTCTGATAATATATTTCATATTATGTATACAATATTTTATTGTCTATGTCTTCTTCCGGCCGGACTGGGCCCAAAATTCGTTTTATTGTTTAAAATATATTAAACTAGTATTATTGCCCGCATATTTTTAATCTTTTATAATTAAAATTGATATTAATTAATAAATGGACGTGAAAGTTATAACAATTTATAATTTGGTCAAATTTTGCTGTTAAACTTTGTACTTTACGTAAGTTGTGGATTGGATTTGTATTTGTACTTTAATTTGACTATTTTAGTCACTGTACTCTTAGAATTTAAAAATTTTAGAATGTGTCAAATATATAATCGCAAGTGTAATGTTATGTCTGTTACTTTCATATATTACTTATAAAAATGAATTAATAGATTTAACGATTTTTATTTGCATTAAGGCTAAAATTTTGAAATTAAAAAGAATATAGCTATTAAGAATGCATAATTCAGGTGTAATAAGCATAGTTTAACTAGACATATTTAATTGTTGTAATTGTGTTAGGATTAAAATAAAATTAAAAATTAAAGTTGATTTAATTAAAATACAAGTATTAAAATACACAATTTACACGGTAGTAGAATTTAGTTTTATAATTTTTAGATTAAAATTAAAATAATTATATCTATCGTAGAGCTCAAATTTTGTCTGGTCTTAACAAGCAAAGTTCAAAACACCAACCATCTAATTAGCGCCTTACAAAAATTAACTACTAACTCCATCACCCCACTAAATTACCCCATCCTCCATCACCTCACTAACTCTATTACCTCACTTGCCTACAAAAATAAAGAGGCAATCAGTTGTAAAATTTGGCTATAAAAGTCATTCAAAACTATTGTAAAGGGAGAGTTTTTTGGGAGAAAAGGAGAGGAGATGCTGAATACGAACATAAAAAACAACGATTGAATAGCGATTTTTTTTTCGAAGGATTTGCGCATCGTTTTAATTGGCTCCTCATTTAAATACTGCGTTTTGTGAGTTGGAATATTTGTATTTTAAATCCCTATTTATTTGAGCACATTTCATTCTAGTCTTTGTCTACGCTTTAGGAATTTTATTTGTTTACAAATTATCCCCTTAATTTTGTTTTTATTTCCATTGAGTTCTTTTAAAATTCATATTTTTATATTATTTATCACTCATTTATTCTTTCCCCCTCTTTTCATGTTATTTTAACATTTTGTTAATTGATTCCACATTATTTTAATTTTTCTTCTTATTATTTTCTTTTGTATATTTTCATTCTGTTTCATTATATTTTATTGATTTTCTCTTTTATGAACATTTTTAAATATTATATTATTATTTTGTATATATTATTTATATTAAGCTATTTGTATTTTGTGTATATTATTTATTCAGATATATATATATATATATATATATATATATATATTGTTTTGTTTATCATTTATCTTGTTTAGTTATAAAATTATTTCTTACACTTATATATATGTAAATGTTTCCTATATCATTAGCTTTGAATTGTTGTACATTATTTTTTATATATATTGTTGATTTTATATGATTTTATGTATTTTCTTTTAAATTTATTTGTGATTATACATTTCCTTTTAAATTTATATATATAATTTATGCATTTTAAAGTTATTTTATGATGGATTTTTGTTTATTTCAAACGTTTTATATTATTATCTGTACATATATTTATAATAAGTTTTTCATTATATGTATATTATTAATTTAGATAGATCAATATTTTGTATTTTATGCATTAATTATTTTTATTTATTTTATAATTAATTTTAAAGTTTTGCATGTATTGTTTGTCGTATAGATATAGTTTATTTTATGTATTGTTCGTTTGGTTATTGTTTGTTTTTGTGTGTTTTAATTTCTATATTTGCACCTTTGTAATATCGTTGATAAATGGTATAATATATTAACTATGTACATGTTCCATATTAGTTACTTTGCTTTTAGATTTATGTGTATTGATTTATGATCGAGCTTGCTTACTTTGTCATCTTAAATTGTTCAATTCATTTTTTTATATAAACCGAATAAATGTACTTCACCGCTTTTATAATCGCCCTCATTTAAAAAACCTCTTAAAACGAGGCAATATTTCGTGTTTGGAAGTTTGAGAGATCGTGCCCAATCGTGCCGGGTTTCGATTTTTCATTCGACTAAAATACAAAATATCCTTTTGAAATTTCATCCATGTTTTCTTAAATTAAAATGAGGCAATATTTCGTATTTGAAAATTCGATAAATCGTGTTAGGTTTCGATTTACCGTTTGGCCAAATAGCCAAATATCATTTTAAAATTTCAAGTGCATGAGTTTTAGAAATCATGAGATGATTTGGTATCAAGGTTTCGAAATGTTGTGTCTTATCGTGCTGGATATAATATTTTATTCCTTCTGAACGAAAGAATCTCAATATTCAATTTAGGATAACTAAACATTTTTAAAGGGATCGTGTTTTAAAATCTTTTCAACTTTTCAACATTAGGACGTTAATTGATCAATACGATACCAATTTTGGGCGTTGCGAGGGTGCTAATCCTTCCTCGCGCGTAACTGACTCCCGAATCCGTTTTCTAGTTTTTCGTAGACCAAAAATGTTGTTTTAATAAACCAAAATGCTTTATTAAAATGATTGATCACAGGGTGACCCGATCACACCTAAACAAAAAGGATTGGTGGTGACTCCATACCTCGTTTAAAAGTCGATCCCCGTTTTTCAAAATAAAAAATAGTTCCGACATATCGAATAGTATATAATATGGTATTTGATGTAGTCTAATTATATTTTGAGATTTATTTTCAAATTTAATAAAAGATGAAAGCAAATATTTAATTCATTTACTATCAAAAGTACATAAAATAAAAAATATAAGTAATTGAAAATTTTGGGTAGACTCATTACATATCATCAAAATTAATCATATTTATAAAAAAACATTGTAAATAATTAATAAGATAGTTAATAATTTCTTTATAGAATTATTATTGTGTAGATTGTTAATAATGAAGAATAAAATTCATAAACATGTTTTGAGCATATCTATATACCTATTAAAATTAAAACTAGTACTGACATCAGCTTTGACAAATAAAAATACTGCTTCTCTTTTTCAAAAGAAATTATATTTAATAGATTATTTGTATATAAATTTATGTATTAATAGCTAATTATGTAAGGTCACTTATGTAGTTATTTGTATTTATTTTAAGATTTATTTATGGTGAATTGTGAGTGTGTAGATTTGTATAAGAACCATGTTTTCTGTACAAATGAAGTTCAGAAAATATGGAATACTTAATACTTAAGTGTAGGGTAAATAGTTTCTCTAAAGAAAAATAAAAAGAAATGTAATGACCTTAATTTTCAAGTGGTGTCGAAATAGTGATTCGAGATCATTAAATCGGACAAATGAGTAGGAAATATTATTAATTTAGTGAGTATAAGTTAAATGTGAAGTTAGGAAAATTTTGAAGTAGTGAATAGTATACTAAAATAAATATTAAAATAATTAGAATCGAAAACGAGGTATCGAGACCTCGAGAATTTTAAATATAGCCATAAATATTTTTATAAATATTTATGGAGTGTTAATAAGTCAGTATTAAAGTTTCGTTAAGAAATTTTAAAGTTATGATAGTTAATTGAACAAAAAGGACTAAATTGTATTAAATGCAAAATTGTGGGAAATGATTAAATAGCTTAAATGATGAAATAAAGAGGGTTTAAAAGGAAAATAGACCCAAGGTCTCTTTGGACTGGACGGCAATGGCATGAAATCAGCAAGAAAATAAGGAAAATTAAGGGAAAAATTAGAAAATTGCAAAATTTACTTAATAAAGCTAGGACTAAAGTGGAATTATCTAGATTTCTCTTTATTTTTCTGCATTCTCATCAGCAAAAACACCATGTAAGAGTTCCCTTAAGCTGTTTTTTCATATTTTTACTTCAAGTAAGTTCAATTATTGATTATTTCTTGAATTTTTGTGTTTTTGTGACTTTTACAACTAGGTCCACTTGTTAAATTCATTAGTTTTTGATTCTATGAAAGAAATTGAAAGTTGCTATGAATATGTGCTGGAAGTATATGATGATTTGGCATGGTATTAGAGCTTTAAATTGTTTATATGCTGATTTTATTGAAAGAATTGAATAGAAAGTGAATGTTTGGGACCTAATTGTAAAAGAGTTTGAAATTAGAGTTTTATGTAGAAATTATGAATTTAAATAGTTATGAAATAACTTATAATGTCTAGAAAAAAATTAATTGAGAAAATTATCTATATTGAGGGGTTAATTGAGAAAGGACTGAATTGTATGAATTGTGAACTTTGGGGCAAAATGGAAATCAACATTTTGCACTAAAACTGTTTTGGACAGCAGCAGTAGTCTAACTTTGAAAAATCACCAAAAATTGTATAAATGGAATTAGAGGATGGATAAAACATGAAATTAAAGCTTATTGAGTCTAGTTTGTCATAGAAGAAATGATGTAAGCAATGGAATTGTAAATCATGAGATATGATAAATTTTGTGAGACAAGGTCAGAATGATTTCGGGTTCCCCTATTCTGACTTTGTAAAATCATCAAAAATTGGATAAAAATAATTAGGTGCTTAAATTCATATGTTTAGAATCCTGAATGAGTCTATTTTCAAGAGAAATAAGCGGGAACATCATTTGAATCCTGTATAAGGAGATAATTAATTTTTAGTGAAGAAGGGTCGGAACTGTCAGACAACAGAACAGGGGAGACTTCAATGAATAAACTTATTAATTGGCCCAACTAAAAATTATGAAATTTTTATGGTAAGAATATATGTGAGTCTAGTTTCAAGAAAAATTAGCGGATCTTAATTTGGAGTTCTGTAGCTTCAGATATAAATAATTTAGTGACTATGACACGGATGGATAGCTTGAATATTCACATAAGTAATTAGTGAAAATTATGGATAAGGTTACTTACAAGTGTGTTATTTATACCAAGGATGTGGACGGAGAGGAGGAGGAGGAAAAAATATATGAATGACTCGTGTATAAATTGATCACATGCCCGATTATAATCGATAAGTGTTGGATTAGAAATGATATAAAGTTTTATTTGGAATATTTATTATGAAATTATGATTATCGTTATAATACAAAAATTGAACTTGTGAGTTTATATGGCTAAATTTTGGTGATTATTTGTTAATTTTATAAATTTCATGATGTGTTATTTCATATGTATTGATGATAAAATCGTGAATAATGTAAAAGCATGAAAATTGAATAAATGATCAAATTGAGCATTTCAGTTCAGTGACAAGATTAATTGAAGGAAAAGACCATGGTTGGACCATGGCAACAAGTGATAAGTGATAGCTTCGGCTACACTTATCTAATCAAAGACAAGTGAAAGTGATAAGTGATAGCTTCGGCTACAATTATCTGATCAAGGACAAATGACAAGTGAAAAGTGGTAGCCCGGCACGATCGATGAAAAGTGGTAGCTTCGCACCGATCGATGAAAAGTGGTAGCTCCGGTTACCTAATCAGTGAAAAATGGTAGCTCCGGCTACTTGATCAGTGAATAGTGGTAGCTTCGGCTACAAGTGACAAGTGATTTCCGTATAAGACCATATTTGGGATATGGCATCGGTGTGATATATGCTACTGTATAAGACCATATCTGGGATATGGCATCAATGAGATATGTGATTCGTGTACGACCATAGCTGGGCTATGGCATCGATATGTGATATGTGATTACGTGTAAGACCATAGCTGGGCTATGGCATCGATATATGAATATGTGTAAGACCATAGCTGGGCTATGACATCATTATGTGAAGATGTGTAAGACCATAGTTGAACTATGGCATCGAGAAAACAAAGTACTCAATTCCGTAAGACGTTCACTAATTTGACAAGTTTGGTAAGTGTTACATGGAATTATGTGATACAGGAAGTACGAGTTGATAAGAAATGAGTATAGAACTTGGTTGATAAATGAATTCATTTGTGATTATTGAATGTACTGTCCATATGTATTGATAATTCAAACGTATTAATGAATAAAGTTCCGACATGGAATAAATTAAATACGAGACAAATAATTATAAAATTGAACTCGAAATTCATGAAAATGACAGTTATTGATATATGGAGACATGAGACATTGGTATATGAATATGGAAAATGTTTGATAAATGTGTTTATTCATAATTATGAAATTATATACCTCATGTGTACTATTTGCATAAAGATGATATTTCAAATACTTTGGTTATTTAAGTTTAAATATGAAACAGATGAAATCAAGATAAGTTGTTATAAAAATATATTTAGATTATAGAGATATGGCTGATATATGTTGTATGATTACATAACGTGAAATTGTGTATATATATGAGAAATTTAATGAGAAATGAGCCCATACACGTTTCTTGTTATTTATATGAAGTGTCTGAACGACAAGGGTGATGAAGTTATAAGCAGAGAGTTACACGGGTTGAAAACAGGCGTGTGACTCTCCAAAGTGTGAAAATTTTCTAAGTGTTGCAAAAGTTTCATATGTTTACAGTTTGGTCCCGAACCACCCTGAATGTATGTTTTGGGCCCCATAGGCCCATATAAGGGACGTTAAACATATGTATGAAAGTTTTTAATTTAGAAGAAATTTTATGGATGATTTTTACATGATTGATCATATTAAATTCGGTAATGCCTCGTACCTATTCTAGGCTTGAAATACGGTAGGGGGTGTTACAAGAAATATTTAATGGGAATAGAAACCTAATATTTTATATAAAAATGATTTTTTTAAATTACTGATAAGTTACTTAAATTTCCTTTATAAGAATTTCGTACGGCTAAATAAATATTTTTACCCTAAAACTAAAATGATATGAATTGATATTTCAAATATGAAATTTAAATAATAATAAAAAAATAAAAGATATTAGACTTAGAGGATTCAATAAAAATAATCATTGCCTTTGATTGTAGTGTGACAAAAAGGATGGACAACAATTGAAATTTATGTGGCTTTAATTTGATTCTTTTAAATGACTTTTATATACATTTTGTAACTTACCAAACAAATTGAATATTCAAAATTTGTAACCTCTGAATTTTATTTAACATTAAATAATCTATAAAAATAATTTAAAATAAAAATTATTTTATGAAAATAATTTGATATCATTAAATTTTAATAATACCAATATTAAACATTTAGGTTGTAAAAAGTAAAATTGATTATAATACGTATATGTTCATGATCACATATCATAGTTCATATCATGCTTGTTTAAGTTATGCTTAATTCAATTCAATTCTCGACATTCAATATCATCATACAAACTGAGTCATGAGACAAGTAATAAGCTTACTGCAATAGCTAGCTTGCAATAATCATGTGTATATATTGAACTCAAATCATAAAAGTACAAATCGCATTTTCGTCACTTGTCTATGACTCTCATCTTTCCTTTCTTTTGAGATGGCCCAACGTTGCCTTTAGCTACATTTGATAATTCAATTATAAAAACAATATCAATTTACATCTGATTCACATTAAAACATGTAATCAACATATTTTACATTTTATTCATTTTAGTCCCCATAATCTAAATACTCATATTTTTCGATATCTAACATCATATCAAAATCTAATTTCATATCTTTCATTAGGAACCTTGTATTTTTCATCTATAGCATAATTTTATGATACTTTTCGATTTAGTCCCTTATGTCATAAAATCTTCTAACAAGCTTAATTTCATTTCTAAGTTAATTCTTACCATAATCTAAGTTCACTATCTAACAATCTCTTCAATTTCAAGCTTAATTTCATCAATTATGCTTTAATGACAATTTGCTAAACATCAACTAATTGAAGAAATTAACACATGAGCTAACTAGATCAAACTATCATGATTCAATTTCTATAAAAAAATTGAAGAAAATAGCTTGATTAAAGGCTTGAAGTTTCTTTCTTTACTTTTTAATGGTTGTATGGTTAGAGGAATGAGATGATAGCTTTCTAGATTCTCTTTCCCATTGAATTATATAAATACTTAGTTTAAGTCTTAAATAACCTTAATTAATCAAGTTTAATCCACTCATTTATGACATATATATTAATTGAAATTATGAAAATTTAATGAATATCATCATCACTTCCACTAACTCTCGGAAAGCAATGGTTTAATAACCATCTAGGTCCTTTGGTTAATTGTTAATTAGGTCCTCAAACATTTTTAATTTAAAATTTAATAGTAGTTAGACTTTTATAATTTAGTCCCTGAGCTTTAATTAATAGTTTTCTCGATTAAATTTCTTAACTAGTCTTTAATATAGTATCATTCCAACTCAATAAACCTTCCTATTTTATCCTTACAGACTTGGTTGATGGAAATAGAATTTTAAAATCGCATTTTTTCGATACCAACAAAAATCGAATTGTTACACTTTCGCTATAAATATCGTGATAAAGTAGTTAATTGTTTATCAAGATAAACAATTAATATAAAAATGTTACTATTTAAACAAAGTTCAAAATTATTTCCTCTTCACGAGTAAAAGAAAGAACCTTTTAAAATATCTTTGATAAATATTTGACAATGATTAACATTTAGAGCAACTCAATATGCTAAAAGATGATATATATAAGATATATAAAACATGATACCCAATCAATTTTTTATTGAAAACTAACAATGGATGATTAAATGAATCATAATTTTTTTAAAAAATATGGCAATTAAATTATTAATAATTAAGCAAAGAAATAGATAATGTAAAAAATATTACTTATTTGATTATTCTAAAACAACAAGAAATATGGAGTAGTTTTAAAACTCGAGACTAGCATTTAACTTCTTAATGGGCTTACAAAATACGGAGGATTGATTACTGAGCTCGCTCCAATAAATACCTTGAAAAAAAAAAACTCTGTAAAATCAATCTTTAATTGACATTTGAAAATTTATATAACAAATCTTTATAATTTTTAAGGGATAGTCTTTGGTACACCAATAGTGTGTTTTTTTTATTTATTCTACAAGCAGTCTTAAAAAATTATCATGTATCATTTTTTAAAAATATATATTTATTTATTAATATTTAACTTTATTCTTACAGAACACTTGTCAACCCCTGACCCGCTTGTGGAATTTAAAAACACAATGACAAGTATACTAAATATTTTCTCAAATTTTAATTGTAAAATAACAAATGATGCTTAAATGAATTCTAATAAAATATCCCTGAAGGAATAAATACATTAAAATACATATAAGTAACTTGGATATAGAGATAAATAATAACAAGAAAAATTCTCATCATTTAAATATGTATTGAAAAATCTTTATTTATATATATATATTCTAATTTAATATATATTTTAAAATTTCAAAATTCATAAATGTTACATTTAAAAGAAAAAAAAAACATCATACTTATCACACACCCAGTTCATAGAAACACCTCTCAATGAACGCTCATTTAGCAACCAAGAAAATAAAATCCCCCCATACCTATAATACCATAATTCAATAAATAAGCAAGAGAAACAAAAGATGAAAATTTGAGAGTTAAAAATCAACAATAAACTTCCTCTCATGGTATGAATGTGCGCTTGCGCTTCATCCCACCAATCTTTTCTACTTTTCTTCTTCACTTTGAAGCCATCCAACAAATTAAAATATTCACCATCTCATTATAGACATGAGCAAATTCAACATCTGCAAAATATCGTTAGATTAAGCCGCAAAAATCATATGTTAGTAGTACCAATGATGCGTGAGTTTTACCAAAACATAAAATACATGAAAAATTAAAATCAAAATCAAAATATAATAATTGACACTAAATTAAACATATGCTATACAAAAATCTAAATAAAAATAGAAAAAATAATTAATAAAGGTGACAATAAAAAACTTTAACGTATATTAAGATATAGCCCCAAATTAAATCTATGACAATAAAATAACTTATATTAAGATGATTCTAAAATTAATTGTGCTTTAAAATACCGTTTATGTAACCCAAAATTAATTTTAGTTAAAATTAAAATATTTATTATTATAAATCAATTATTTTGTGATTAAAATTTTAAGCTCTAACATTTAAAAACTTTTAAAATGTGAGCCTTTTTTAAAAAATTTTGAGAAAAACAAATAATATTAGGTTATTGTTAGTATGTTAATTTTAATTGTTTGTTTAAGAGAAAATTTTAGTCGAAGTAATAGTTCGATTGATATGGACATTGTTGTCAATATATGTGGATGCGGTTCAAGTGTGCTAAAGTGTATGATCCTTCTATTTATGAATTATAGAGGAGCTATGGGTAGTTTTAAGTATTGTGTCAAAAAGAGTAGATATAATTAGAACTTATAATGAGATTATTAAAAAAAACGAAAATTTTAAGCCACAATTTTATTCTTCTCTTTTAGAAACTTGAAATATATAGTATATGAATATTAAATATTTTAATTAAAAATAAATGAAAATTTATTATTTAAATAATATTTTCGTAATTTTAGATTACTAGAGTGCATTTGATTCTATTGTGATATTTATGCTGTGGTGTGAAATTGTTATATAAGATGTTTGGATTTCAAACATTATCTTAAATCAATAATCTTAATATCATATTTTTCTTTGGCAATATAAGATTCCGAGGTAATATTTGCAAAAATTTTGGATTTAGTCCCTATATTTTTAATTTGATCAATTTTAGACTATACTTTTCTAATTGGTCAATTTCAGTCTTTATATTTTTCAAGTTTTGAAATTTTAGTCTTGACCCAAATAGTAATGATTAAATCTGTTTGGTTAAATTTAATTATTAGTTATATACTATGCATATAGTTGTAGATTTAATGTATATTCTCTAACTAGATCATTTTAAGTTCATATATTTTTTTAAATTTTGATATTTCAATCATTCTGAAATAACAATCTTTAATCCATTAACTGGATTTTTAGTGTGTAATATATATAAATAACAAGTGATACGACATTACATATATAATAATATGCTTGTCGAGTTAAATTTTGGAAATAACATAATTTAATAGTTATCATTTGGCAATACAAAGACTAAAAATATCAAATGAAGGTATAAGGGTTGCATCCATAATTTTCATAAAGTACAGGATTAAGAGTAGAATTTAACCTAAATTTAAACTTATTATAATATAACATTTTAACTTGATTATTACTTTATATATTGTTAGTGGAATAAAAAATTTCACAAACAATTTAAGATATTGTCGTGGGTTCAATTTTTTGTTTTTAGAATTTTTTCATTCCACCAACATTACATAAAATAATTATCCTAATTTAATACGTTAATAAGAAATAGGTAAAACCATCCCTCATCATATTTATTATTATAATTATTTAATTTTAAAATATTTGAAATACTTTTTAACAGGGGTGAAGTCAGAAAATTTTTTAGGGGCGAAATTAAATTGTAATTTTACAATAGTAAAAATACAATTTCACCATTTTAATAGCCTCTATCTTATAATTTTTAAAGAACTAAATTAATTTTTTTATCATTTTTAAAGAGGTCAAAGTGTAATTTTACATTTATTAATTTAAAATTTTAAAGAGCTTAAATAAAAATTTTCCAATTTAAAAGGGTGGGGCCACGCTTGACTCCTAATAAAAAGAATGGTATGTAGTAATAACATAAGAAATAATATTGAGTATATTATCAAGTATAATTTTAGACTTTATAAGCAAGTTCGAGAGTTGATAAATATTTTATAGAAGTATAGTAAAATATTAAAATAATTAATTTAAAAAAGACATGCGACAAATTTCTAAAATTATTTATGGGATAAAAAATATACTACTAATGTACTAAATATTAATCCATAAAATAAAATCAAAATTAGTGTGTTCAGATAATATTTGTAAGGAAAATTAATATATTAATCATAGTAATACTATGTTAAATTTAAGGTCTATGTTTTTAGTCCAATGAAATTTTTTATCAACTTCCAATTCAATATCTTCTTATTAATAATAAAAGAACTAAATTCTTATTAAAAACATTCTATAATAAAGCTTTTAATTTTACATTCGATGATTTTATTGTTAAAATAATCTTACATTATATTACGAAGTGTAATTAACTCAAATTATTTGATTCAACTTGGATTGAGTCTTTAAATTGGGTTAGTTTTGACCTGGTTAAGTTTGCTACCTAAGGTATATGCTTCTTTATCTATCACAATAAAAGAATGGAAAAGCAAGTGGCAAATAATCAATAACAATAGCTGTTTTGAAACTAGAGTTGGTAAATTTTAAATTTTTGTCTAAGCATCAATTTTCTTAACCGATGACCGAACTGATGCCGAAATTATCCAACGTAACACCAAAAAGGTCAGGTTTAAAGTGGTGAGTGAAGATTCAATGGACGTAACACGATTCCAATGAGAGAAGTTTTTTGGAAAGAGAAGCTTTTGGGAAGGAATGGATCTGAATCTGGTGATGGTTCTTTCGATGGAGACCTTGTAATTGAAGATGGTGACATTATTCGGTCCTCCATTAATGGAATCCCCACCATAGTCTTCTCGGAGTGTTTACGGAATATTTTGGTTAGGGATATGTAGACTACTGTTGTTGTCAAGTTGTTGGGACGGTGTTGAAAAGTCAATTAAGGGGGGTGTTGAAAACTCAAAAATGGGAGGTACAATTGGCACCGAAAGAAAAAAAGTGGCAGGCAAGTTGTTTAAAGTTGAATGGGATAATTGCAATTTTGGTCCCTAATGTTTTAGGCCATTTGCAAGTTAGTCCTTGAGCCTCAACTATAAATAGGCCTAACCATTTCTCATTTCAACCATCCCAACCAATCTTTCTCTCTTAGTTTTCTCTCTTCTCCCATTTGAGAATTCTTAAAGAATTCTATTTGTTTGTAATATTTTGGAGATAATAAAGTTATTATCTAGTGTTAGTGCCCGAGGACGTAGGTATAATTTACCGAACCTCGTTAAAACTCTTGTGTTGTTTCTTGTCCTATTTTTCTTTCAATATTTGAGGGTATAATAGTAATATTTAATTGTACTATTAAATTACGATAGAAGGGATATTCTGACTAAGGAAAGAGTTGGTACTTAAGAGATCCTTGTGATCCATTTCTCTTTCCTGGGAATTGAACTTTGTGTGATTTTTTAGTACAATAATTTACACGCTTCCGACCCTATTGGAACAACAAGTGGTATCAGAGCTGAAGGTTAGTCGTAGTATGCTCTGTGGTTGTAGTTTAAACTGATCTTCCACATCAGAAAAGATTTCCTTAGGTATATTGAAAGATTATGGAGAAAAAGGACGGTTTAGGAGCTTCAACATCGTTCATGTAGACAAGACCGACAATTGCAAATACAAGATTGGCCGTGGAGATCTTTGATAGCACGGGCCATTTTGGTATGTGGCAAAGTGAGGTTCTAGATGCCCTTTTTCAGCAGGGTCTAGACATTGCCATTGATGAAGAGAAACCAGATGATGTACAGGAGAAAGATTGGAAGGCGATCAATCGGTTGGCATGTGGCACAATTCGATCATGCCTTTCTCGAGAGCAGAGGTATGCTTTTTCAAAGGAGACTTCTGCAAATAAGTTGTGGGTGGCACTTGAAGAAAATTTTTTGAAGAAAAACAGTCAAAATAAGCTCCACTTGAAGAAAAGACTATTTCGCTTCACTTACGTCCCAAGTACCACAATGAATGATCACATCACCCAATTTAATCAGTTAGTCACTGATTTGCTAAATATGGATGAGACATTCAAAGATGAAGATTTGGCTTTGATGCTGTTGGGGTCACTTCCTGAGGAGTTTGAGTTCCTATAAACTACTCTACTTCATGGCAGGAGTGATATATCTCGAAGCGAAGCTGTGCACTTTATACGATTATGAGCAGAGAAAGAAGGACAAACAGAAAAACTTAATCGAGATCTGAAGCTTTAGTAGTCCGAGGTCGTTCATACACTTGGAAGAAAACTCGAAAGGAGATCAAAGTCAAAGTCCGGACTCGGGAAAGATGAATGTGCCTTTTGTCATGAGAAAGGCCCTTTGGAAGAAAAATTGTCCAAAGTCGAAGAATAAGGGAAAAGTGCAGAGATGCTTGTGTTGCAAAGCATGATACCAGTGACTCGAACTATCACTGGTTGCATCATCATCGTCATTCCATTCAGATGAGTGGATATTGGATTCGGGCTGTACCTATCATATGTCCCCTAACCGGGAATGGTTCTCTAATTTAGTAGAACTAAATGGAGGAGTTGTTTATATGAGCAATGACAATGCCTGTAAAACTGTTGGGATAGGTTCAATCCAATTAAAGAATCAAGATGGATCAACCGAGTTCGACCGATGTTGATGCGTGCCAGTTTGAAGAAAAATCTCATCTCATTCGGAGCCTTGGAATCCAATGGTTCAGTTGTTACTATGAGAGATGAGATTTTGAAAGTGACATCTGGCGTACTTGTAATATTGAAGGGCATCAGGAAAAATAACTTGTATTACTACCAAGGTAGTACAGTTATTGGAGCAGTCGCTGCAGCTTCCGGTAACAAAGAATTGGACTCAATGCAGTTGTGGCATATGAAGTTGGGATATGCCAGCGAAAAATCCTTGCAAATTCTGGCAAAGAAAGGATTGTTGAAAGGTGCAAAGGCTTGCAAATTAAAATTTTGCGAGCATTGTGTTCGGGAAAGCAAAGAGAGTGAAATTCAAGATCGCTATCTATAATACAAAAGGTATTTTGGAATATGTTCACTCGGATGTGTGGGGCCTTCCAAAACACCTTCGTTGGGAGGAAAACACTACTTTGTTACTTTTGTTGATGACTTTTCCGAAGAGTTTGGGTGTATACCATGAGAACTAAGGATGAAGTGCTTGGAGTTTTCTTAAATGAAAACTATGATCGAAAACAGATTGGCAAAAAAATCAAGCGGCTTAGGACGAACAATGGAGGGGAATATAAAAGTGATCCGTTCTTCGATGTGTGCCAAGAGTATGGTATTGTTCGACACTTCACAGTTAGGGATACACCATGCAGAATGGAGTGGCGAGGCGTATGAATCGAACATTCTGGAGAAAGTTCGATATATGTTGTCCAATGTTGGGTTGGGCAAGCAATTTTGGGCTGAGGCTGTGACATAGCTGGCCATCTTGTTAATCGTTTGCCATCATCTGCATTAGAAAGAAAAACTCCTATGGAGGTATGGTCTGGAAAACCGGCTACAAATTATGATTCCTTACATGTGTTTGGATCCACTGCATATTACCATGTGAAGGAGTCAAAGTTAGATACGAGGGCAAAGAAAGCTCTCTTTATGGGAATCACTTCTGGAGTGAAGGGATTTCGTCTTTGGTGCTTAAGCACAAAGAAAATGATCTGTAGCAGAGATGTTACCTTTGATGAATCTACCACATTGAAAAATGTAGCAGATGAAGATATTCAGACAAGCGATACTCCACAGCAGGTAGAATGTACTCCAAAACAGGTGGAGTTTGAGCAGATGGGGATTTGCCCAGTTAATAAGTCTAATTCTCCAGCCACAATGGAGGAATTAGAGGTTGAAGAGGTTCTGACCCAAGAACCGTTAAGTACACCAGAACCAGTTGCAGTTACAAGGCCACGAAGATAAATTCGTAAACCTGCTCGATTTACTGATATGGTAGCCTATGCCCTTCCCGTTGTTGATGATGATATTCCTATCACTTATCAAGAAGCAATGCAAAGCTTAGAAAATGACAAATGGAAAAGCGCCATGGATGAAGAAATGCAGTCTCTCCGGAAGAACAATACTTGGGAGTTGGCGCAATTATTGAAAGGTAAAAGGGCAATCGGATGCAAGTGGGTATTCGCAAAGAAAGATGGATCTCCTAGCAAGAAAGATGTTCGCTACAATGCAAGATTGGTAGCTAAAGGCTACGCTCAGAAGGAGGGAATTGACTACAATGATGTATTTTCCCCTGTTGTGAAGCATTCCTCCATTAGAATTTTGTTGGCCTTTGTAGCACAGTTAAATTTGGAGCTAGCTCAACTTGATGTTAAGACGACTTTCTTGCATGGTGAGTTAGAAGAGAGATCTATATGACTCGGCCAGAAGGATACATGATCTTGGTGGTAGAAATTGGGTTTGTAAGTTGAACAAATCGCTATATGGATTGAAGCAATCCCCGAGGCAGTGGAACAAGCGATTTGATAGCTTTATGAGAAGGCAGAAGTACACAAGAAGCAAATATGACAATTGTGTGTATTTGCAGAAGCTGCATGACGGATCTTTCATTTATCTACTCTTGTATATTGATGATATGTTAATCGCTTCAAAGAGCCAAAAAGAGATAGATAAGCTGAAGGCTCAGTTGAATCAAGAGTTCGAGATGAAAGATCTAGGTGAGGCCAAGAAGATTCTCGGCATGGAAATAAGTAGAGATAGACAGAGAGGCAAGCTTTGTTTGAATCAGAAGCAATATCTGAAAAAGGTATTACAATGTTTTGGTGTAAATGAAAACACAAAACATGTAAGTACCCCACTTGCTTCTCATTTGAAACTCAGTGCTCAATTATCTCCGAAGACTGAAGATGAAAGAGAATATATGGCGAAAGTCCCATATGCTAATGCAGTTGGGAGTTTGATGTATGTGATGGTGTGTACGAGGCCTGACATTTCACAAGCTGTTGGAGTTGTGAGCAGGTATATGCATGATCTTTGAAAAGGACATTGGCAAGCTGTGAAATGGATTCTACGGTATCTTGAAAACCGTAGATGTTGGTTTAATTTTGAACAGGATGAAGCACTTGGTCGGTTTGTAGTTGGATATGTTGATTCCGACTTTCTGGTGATTTAGATAAACGTCGTTCAACTACGGGTATCTGTTTACTCTTGCGAAAGCCCAGTGAGTTGGAAGTCTACCTTACGATCTCTGAATCGTGTCTACTACTGAGCGAATATATGGCGATTCTGAAGCTATTAAGGAGGCTATTTGGCTTAATGGATTGTTGAAAGACTTGAGAGTTGTTCAAAGTCACATTAGTCTATATTGTGACGATGAGGCGCTATTCATTTAGCGAAAAATCAAGTCTATCATTCAAGAACCAAGCATATCGACGTAAGATATCACTTTATGCGGAAGTCTTTGAAAAGGAAAAATTCTACTTCAGAAGATTCCGACAGCAGATAATCCCGCAGATATGATAACCAAGGTGGTAACTGTCACACCCCGTACCCGAGACCATTGCCGGAGCCGAACTCGAGGTGCTAACGGACTTAATTCCTTACTTAAACATTTCATACAATTCATTTTAAAATTTCAGACGAAGTGGCTAATCGCATCATAGTCACTATAAAATCATATCTCGAGTTCCAAAACTCAAATCCAATTCGTAAATTTTTCATGAAACTAGACTCATACATATATTTAATAATTTTTTCTAGAATTTTTGGTCGGGACAATTAGTACAGTTTATTAGTTAAAGTCTCCCTATTTCGTGGTTCGACTACTCGACCTTCATGCATTACGACTTAGATATCTCCCATGCAGGCTTCAATACTTAAAACTAGACTCAAAAGGAATCAGTACATATAAAGCATGACTTCTAATTATCTCTGGTTAATTTATGGTGAATTTCAAAGTCGAGCAGGGGATCCAGAAATCGCTCGCCCTGTTTCACGAAAACTTAAACATCTCATAAAATACGACTCATATGGTCGTTTCGTTTCTTTCATATGAAATTAGACTCATCAAGATTCGATTACATAATTTATTCATTATTTAATTCCATTTCTACTATTTTTAGTGATTTTTCAAATTCACATCATCTTCTTTGTCAAGATCTATTTTAAGGTAAATTTTACCTATTTCATAGTTTTCCATGAATCAACAAGTAATTTGACATGCATTATTTCCAAGTATAATCACGATTAGCCATGACATACGTAGCACCAATAGGACCATGATTGGCCATTCCAATGGCTAATCATTACCAAACATTTCCACACCACTTAATAACCATATCATAAGACCATATATACAAAATGATCATAATGTTATACTCAAAATATACAAGTCATTTTCGCATGGCTATGCGAATATACATTACCAAAAGATACTTAATCAACAACAAGGGTCAGCCCTATACATGCCATTATCAAGTTCAACTGAAGAGTACCAAAAAGTGGCTTAGATAGTATGGATGACTTCGACTTTGACACTTCCGAGTCCGATAGCCGACGAACAAAATCTATAAAACCGAGAATTAAAGCAAAAGAATAAGCATTTCGATGCTTAGTAAGTTTTAAATAATGGAATCATTTAAAAGAATGGCATAATAATATCTAAGTTTGTTTGTTTCATCCTTTGGCCGAATAGAAAATAACTAAGGTACTACTTTTATCATTCATATCACAAAGGTGAAAGCAATATATATATCCAACTAAATTTATTCTATAGTCGAATCGTTCATCTCACATTTCCGTGTCAATCTCATGCATATACACCTACATCTCACATTTGTGAAGTTGAACTCTAATTGAACTCATACATCGTAATCGGATCATAAACGTTGAATGATTTTAAACAATGGTCTAAGCATCCCCACCAATTTTAAAGTCATAATTTAACATAATCATATTCTCAACGCGAGTAAATTACTTACCTAGTTATCTTCTTGTAAGTAACACATTGGTTTAAAATTGTTTCAACATTTTTATATGATTTCTCGACGAATATTTACGAGTTTTCAACTCAATATTATGCCGTCACTGAGGCGCCTTCTGAACCAAGCCCGATTCTTAGCGCCGACTCAAAAAGCCCTTCGAGACCAAGCTCGAATTATGACATTGGCGAAGGCCCTTGAAACTAGGTTCGGTTAAGACACGCTCAAAAGCCCTTGAGACCAAGCTCGGATTATGACACGGCTCAAAAGCCCTTCGAGACCAAGCTCGGATTTAAACCCGATTAACATTCACACATATATGCATATATATATAATTGCTTTATCAAATCATAAGCTAAGTTCCATTACTTAAAGACTTACCTCGGATGTTGTCGAACGATTTCAACAGCTATTCGATCACTTTTTCCTTTCCCCTATCCAACTTTGACCCCCCTTGCTCTTGAGCTTATTTTGAGTTCAAGATCACCGAATGGTTGTTCTTTTCTTTCTTTAGAATCGGCTAGGAAGAAACATGGATGAAGACTTTGTTTCTTTCACCCATTTCCTTCCTTTAATTATTATTTCTTTATTTTATTACATTCATCCATGATAATATGGCATCTAGCTAATTAAAGTTAATAGAAAATTCATATTTGATTATATAATTTGTAGCATGGCCGGCCACTACCTATAGTTTGGCTAATTTGACATGCAAGTACAAGCACTTTCCAACATATATTAATAGGCCACTTTAGTATTTGCCTAGCACATTTCTAAATTTTCTCATACAAGTCCTATTTAATAAATTTCACATACTATATACAAAATTTAAGCATGAATTTTTCACACATGCATATTCATATATAATAAGCATCAAATATGACTGTTAATTATTTTTATGACTCGGTTTCGTGGTCCCGAAACCACTTTTCGACTAGGGTCAAATTAGGGCTGTCACAACTCTCCCCCACATAAGAAATTTTCGTCCCCGAAAATCTTACCAGTGAACAAGTTAGGATGTCGTTCTTTCATAGAGTTCTCGGGTTCCCAAGTAGCTTCTTCCATCCCGTGCTTGTGCCATAACACTTTTATTAAAGGAACCTTTTTGTTTCATAATTCTTTCACTTCACGAGCTAGGATACGAATCGATTCTTTTTCATAACTCATATCGGATTGAATTTCAACCTCTGATAGATTAATTATGTGCGAAGGATCGGATCTATAACGTCGAAGCATCGAAACATGAAAAACGTTGTGAATCTTTTCGAGTTCAGGGGGTAAAATCAATCTATATGCAATCTGGACCAATTCGTTCGGATATTTCATGCGCCTTAATGAACCTCGGACTCAATTTGCCCTTACGGCCAAATCGAGTATCTTTTCCAAGGTGAAACTTTAAGAAACACTTTGTCTCCTACCTGATACTCAATGTCTTTTCGTTTCAAATCCGCGTACGACTTTTGACGATTTGAAGCTCTTTCACGGATTATTTTTACTTTCTGTTCAGCATCTTTAATCAAATCAACTCCGAAAATTTTATTTTCATTGAGTTCGGTCCAAAATAACGGTGTACGGCATTTACGACCGTACAAAGCCTCGTAAGGTGCCATCTTAATGCTTGATTGAAAACTATTGTTGTAAGCGAATTCAATCAAGGGTAAATACCGTTCCCACGAACCACTAAACTCAAGAATGCAACATCTCAACATATCCTCGTGTATCTGCATTATCCGCTCAGATTGACCATCGGTCTGGGGATGAAAAGCGGTGCTGAAATGCAATTTGGTACCCAAAGCTTCTTGAAATTTCTTCCAAAATCGCGATGTGAATCTCGGATCTCTATCTGACACAATAGAAACGGGTACTCCATGTAACCTTACAATCTGAGATACATACATTTCAGATAGCTTGTCAAGGGAGTAATCCATACGTACAGGGATAAAATGAGCCGACTTTGTCAGTCTATCAACAACAACCCAGATCGCATCTTTTTTGCTTGATGACAATGGCAATCCAGATACAAAATCCATCGTGACTCGATCCCACTTCCATTCAGGTATCATGATTGGCTGAAGT
This sequence comes from Gossypium arboreum, assembly GCF_025698485.1. Taxonomy (NCBI): domain Eukaryota; kingdom Viridiplantae; phylum Streptophyta; class Magnoliopsida; order Malvales; family Malvaceae; genus Gossypium; species Gossypium arboreum. The sequence continues at coordinate 134,810,767 of NC_069077.1, forward strand.
AAACCCGTAGGCACTTGATGTTCCGCTTTCACTTGTTGACATATTAAACACTTCGAAACAAAATCGGATATGTCTCGTTTCATACCATGCCACCAAAATTGACGTCTCAGATCGTTGTACATTTTCGTACTCCCCGGGTGAATTGACATTCGGCTACAATGAGCTTCGTTCAGAATTGTCGAGATAAGTTCTGAATTTCTTGAAACACACAAACGACTTTTGAACCTCAAACAATCGTCATCATCAATTTGAAACTCTGATTCCATATTCGAAACACATTTAGCCCGTTTTGCAACCAATTCATCATCGACTTTCTGAGCTTCACGAATTTGATGAATCAACAATGGTTTGGCCTTTAATTCTACTACTAACACATTATCGGATAGAACGGATAAGTGTACATTCATCGCTCGTAAAGCAAACAGTGATTTATGACTTAAAGCATCCGTAACCACATTAGCCTTTCCCGGGTGATAGTCAATGACAAGCTCATAATCTTTTAACAACTCAAGCCAACGTCTTTGTCGCAGATTCAAATCTCTTTGAGTCGTCAAATATTTGAGACTTTTGTGATCTGAAAATACATGGCACTTCTCACCAAATAAGTAATGTCGCCATATTTTCAAAGCGAATACGATGGCAGCTAATTTGAGATCATGGGTTGGATAATTTTTCTCATGTGGCTTCAATTGCCTCGACGCATAAGCTACAACTCGACCTTCTTGCATCAATACACAACCCAAGCCAAGTAAGGATGCATCACTGTAAATGACAAACTCTTTGCCTGATTCGGGCTGCACTAATACTGGAGCTTCAGTCAAATAAGTTTTAGTTGATCGAAACTTTTTCGACATTTTTCGTCCATTCAAACTTAACATTTTTTCAAGTAGTTTCGTCATTGGTGTGGCTATCATCGAAACCCTTTACAAACCGTCTGTAGTAACCAGCAAGTCCCAAAAAGCTCGAACCTCGTAATATTTCTGAGGCTTCCGGTTAAACAAATTGAAATTTTGCTCGAATCAACTCTAGTACCGTCAGATACCACATGACCCAAAAGCTAACTTCTCTCAACCAGAACTCACATTTACTGAACTTAGCATATAACTGCTTATCCCATAAAATCTGCAACACTAATCTCAGGTGTTCAGCATGTTCGGTTTCATCCCTCGAATAGACCAAAATGTCATCAATAAACACAACTACAAATCGATCCAAATACTGTCTGAAGATCCTATTCATCAAATCCATAAATATCGCAGGGGCATTAGTGAGTCCAAATGGCATCACTAAGAACTCGTAGTGACCGTATCTCGTTCTAAAAGCAGTTTTGGGTATATCTGAATTTTGAACTCGCAACTAATAATAACCCGATCTCAAATCTATCTTTGAAAACACTGAGGCCCCCTTTAGTTGATCAAACAAATCATCAATACGCGGTAATGGATATTTATTCTTTATTGTCACTTTATTCAGCTGACGATAGTCGATGCACAACCTCATGGTTCCGTCCTTCTTTTTCACAAACAATACTGGTGCACCCCAAGGTGAAAAACTCGGTCGAGCAAGACCTCTATCCGTCAACTCTTGCAACTGAGTTTTCAATTCTTTTAATTCCGTTGGTGCCATACGATACGGAGCTATCAAAATCGGTGTAGTCCCAGGTACAAGTTCGATGCCAAACTATACCTCCCGAACAGGTGGTAACCCCGGTAATTCTTCGGGAAAAACATCTGGATATTTACAAACCATTGGTACCGATTCAAGTTTCTTTTCTGATTCTTTATTATCAAGTACGTATGCAAGATACGCTTCACACCCCTTTCTCACATATTTTTGAGCTAACATTGAGGATATTATTATTGGTAATCCGTTCTAATTAGTAGACTTAACTCGGATTATCTCATTATTTGCACATCTCAAATCAATAGTCTTACTTTTGCAATTCACAACTGCATCATGTACGGTCAACCAATCCAAACCGAGAATAACATCAAATTCATCAAACGGTAAAAGTATCAAGTTGGTCGGAAAACAGGAGCCTCGGATTATTAAGGGGCATTTCTTACACAACTTTTCGACAAGCACATAACGACCCAAGGGATTCGACACTCTAATAGCGAACTCAGTAGACTCAACAGGTAAAGTCTTATTGGACGCTAAAGTCTCACATACATAAGAATGAGTAGATCCAGGGTCAATCAAAGCAATCACATCAGTATCAAAGAGAGTGAAAGTACCGGTAATAACATCAGGCGAAGAAGCATCCTCACGTGCACGTATAGCATAAGCTCTAGCAGGAGCACGAGCCTCAGATCTGGTGGTAACATCTCTAGATCCTCTCTGACCGCCACTAGCATTCCCCGCATTTTTAGATGGCCTACCTCGTGCTGTAGTAGCACCCAGTTTCCCACTCTGATTTACATTTTGTTCAGACAGTCTCGGACAATCTTTGATAAAGTGGTCAGCTGATCCGTATTTATAATAGGAGCGGTCATAGAATCTACAACTCCTCGAATGCCATTTACCGCAATACTGGCACTCTGTCCTGTCCCGACGATCATTTCCAACACGGCAACAAGTGACTCACAGATTACTCAGGGGTCGATCACGATCTCGTCTGGAAAAACCCGAAGTGTCTTTAGATCGACCTGACTCATTTCTAAATTTCTTCGATGACTGTTGAAAGAGCTTTCCCGAAGATCTCTTACGAAACTCTTTTGCTCCCATATCAGCTTTTCTTTTCTCCTTCTTTGAGCTCTTGACTTTGCAAGCTCGCTCAACAAGTACTACAAATTCTCGATTTCAAGAATGCCAACATACGCTTTTATATCTTCATTCATCTATCTTCAAACGTTTACACATTACAGCTTCTGAAGAAATGCATTCTCGAGCGTACCGGCTAAGCCTCACAAACTTTCGTTCATAATCGATGATGACATGGAACCTTGTTTAAGTTAAAGAAATTCCTTCCGTTTTTTATCAATGAATCTCTGGCTAATATACTTTTTCCGAAACTCAGTTTGGAAAAACTCCCAAGTTACTCGTTCTCTGGGCACAACAGAAATCAACGTATTCCACCAATAGTATGCAGAATCACATAGTAAAGAAATAGTACACTTCAGACATTCATCGGGTGTGCAAGATAGTTCATCAAGTACCCGAATAGTGTTGTCCAACCAAAATTCACTTGCTCGGCATCATCATTTGTCAGTAGCTTTAAATTCATAGCCGTGCTTTCGGATTCATCAACTGGGGCTTATTTAACCTCATCTGATCAATCACCGGAGGTATTGCGGTTGCAGGGGGTGTATTAGTCGGGGGTGGGGGTTGTGGGACAGCCGTATTAGTTCGAATATACTGATTGAACCAATCATTCATCACGCTATAAAAAGCCTGCCTAGCTTCATCATTCTGATTACTAGCAATAGGTTGAGAGTCCACTGACACCGTCCCATGTGCGAGAGCAAGCGCTACACTCTCAACATCATCAGCTACCGCTCGGTTGAGATCAGGATCCATTACTATAAATAAACACATTTTAATCGCCGTAAATCACCACACTATCAGATAAACACATAATGGCATGTATAGCTATTCCCCTACGTATTACGGTAGTCCTAGAATCGACTAAACCGTAGCTCTGATACCAATTAGATGTCACACCCCGTACCCGAGACCATTTCCGGAGTTGAACTCGAGGTGCTAACGGACTTAATTCCTTACTTAAACAAATTTCATACAATTCATTTTAAAATTTCAGACGAAGTGGCTAATCGCATCACAGATCACTCTAAAAATCATATCTCGAGTTCCAAAACTCGAAATCCAATTCCGTAAATTTTTCCTGAAACTAAACTCATACATATATTTACTAATTATTTTCTAGAATTTTTGGTCAGGCCAATTAGTATAGTTTATTAGTTAATTCTCCCCTGTTTCAGGGTTCGACTACTCTGACCTTCATGCATTACGACTTAGATATCTCCCTGTACAAGGCTTCAATACTTATTCCGTTTGTTTCTAATGAAACTAGACTCAAAAAGGAATCTGTACATATAAAGCATGACTTCTAATTATCTCTGGTTAATTTATGGTGAATTTCCAAAGTCAAAACAGGGGATAGAGAAATCGCTCTGGCCCTGTTTCACGAAAACTTAAACATCTCATAAAATACGGCTCATATGGTCGTTTCGTTTCTTTCATATGAAATTAGACTCATTAAGATTCGATTACATAATTTATTCATTATTTAATTCCATTTTTACTATTTTTAGTGATTTTTCAAATTCACATCACTTCTTCTTTGTCAAGATCTATTTTAAGGTAAATTTTACCTATTTCATAGTTTTCCATGAATCAACTAGTAATTTGACATACATTATTTCCAAGTATAATCACGATTAGCCATGACATACGTAGCACCAATAGGACCATGATTGGCCATTCCAATGGCTAATCATTACCAAACATTTCCACACCACTTAATAACCATATCATAAGACCATATATACAAAATGATCATAATGTTATACTCAAAATATACAAGCCATTTTCGCATGGCTATACGAATATTCATTACCAAAAGATACTTAATCAACAACAAGGGTCAGCCCTATACATGCCATTATCAAGTTCAACTGAAGAGTACCAAAAAGTGGCTTAGATAGTGTGGATGACTTTGACTTTGACACTTCCGAGTCCGATAGCCGACGAACAAAATCTATAAAACCGAGAATTAAAGCAAAAGAATAAGCATTTCGATGCTTAGTAAGTTTTAAATAATGGAATCATTTAAAAGAATGGCATAATAATATCTAAGTTTGTTTGTTTCATCCTTTGGCCGAATAGAAAATAACTAAGGTACTACTTTTATCATTCATATCACAAAGGTGAAAGCAATATATATATCCAACTAAATTCATTCTATAGTCGAATACGTTCATCTCACATTTCCGTGTCAATCTCATGCATATACACCTACATCTCACATTTGTGAAGTTGAACTCTCTAATTCGAAACTCATACATCGTAATCAGATCATAAACGTTCGAATGATTTTAAACAATGGTCTAAGCATCCCCACCAATTTTAAAGTCATAATTTAACATAATCATATTCTCAACGAGAGTAAATTACTTACCTAGTTATCTTATTGTAAGTAACACATTGGTTTAAAATTGTTTCAACATTTTTTATATGATTTCTCGTACGAATATTTACGAGTTTTCAACTCAATATTATGCCGTCATAGACGCCCTTCGGAACCAAGCCCGATTCTTAGCGCTGACTCAAAAAGCCTTTCGAGACCAAGCTCGGATTATGACATTGGCCCGAAGGCCCTTCGAAACTAGGTTCGGTTAAGACACTGGCTCAAAAGCCCTTCGAGACCAAGCTCGGATTATGACGCTGGCTCAAAAGCCCTTCGAGACCAAGCTCGGATTATGACACTGGCTCAAAAGCCCTTCGAGACCAAGCTCGGATTATGACACTGGCTCAAAAGCCCTTCGAGACCAAGCTCGGATTTAAACCCCGATTAACATTCACACATATATGCATATATATATAATTGCTTTATCAAATCATAAGCTAAGTTCCATTACTTAAAGACTTACCTCGGATGTTGTCGAACGATTTCAACAGCTATTCGATCACTTTTTCTTTTCCCCTATCCAACTTTGACCCCCCTTGCTCTTGAGCTTAGTTTGAGTTCAAGATCACCGAATGGTTGTTTTTTTCTTTCTTTAGAATCGGCTAGGAAGAAACATGGATGAAGACTTTGTTTCTTTCACCCATTTCATTCCTTTAATTATTATTTCTTTATTTTATTACATTCATCCATGATAATATGGCATCTAGCTAATTAAAGTTAATAGAAAATTCATATTTGATTATATAATTTGTAGCATGGCCGGCCACTACCTATAGTTTGGCTAATTTGACATGCAAGTACAAGCACTTTCCAACATATATTAATAGGCCACTTTAGCATTTGCCTAGCACATTTCTAAATTTTCTCATACAAGTCCTATTTAATAAATTTCACATACTATATACAAAATTTAAGCATGAATTTTTCACACATGCATATTCATATATAATAAGCATCAAATATGACTGTTAATTATTTTTATGACTCGGTTTCGTGGTCCCGAAACCACTTTTCGACTAGGGTCAAATTAGGGCTGTCACAGTAACAACAATCAAGTTTAATCATTGTTTGAACTTGATTAACATCCTGAGAATTTGAGCACCTTCAGGTGTATGGCGCTCGAGAGCGCATTTGGAGGCACTACAAAAGATAGCTTTATCGAATTTTGGGAGTTGAAGGAAGTGTGTGAAGATGTGATTATCCTAATCAAATCTTCAAGGTAGAGATTGTTGAAAAGTCAATTAAGGGGGTGTTGAAAAGTCAAAAATGGGAAGTGCAATTGGCACCGAAAGAAAAAAAGTGGCAGGCAAGTTGTTTAAAGTTGAATGGGATAATTGTAATTTTGGCCCCTAATGTTTTAGGCCATTTGCAAGTTAGTCCCTATACCTCAACTATAAATAGGCCTAACCATTTCTCATTTCAACCATCCCAACCAATCTTTCTCTCTTAGTTTTCTCTCTTCTCCCATTTGAGAATTCTTAAGGAATTCTATTTGTTTGTAATATTTTAGAGATAATAAAGTTATCATCTGGTGTTAGTGCCCGAGGACGTAGGTATAATTTACCGAACCTCGTTAAAACTCTTGTGTTTTTTCTTGTCCTATTTTTCTTTCAATATTTGAGGGTATAATAGTAGTATTTAATTGTACTATTAAATTACGATAGAAGGGATATTCTGACTAAGGAAAGACTAGCTACTTAAGAGATTCTTGTGATCCACCTCTCTTTCCTGGGAATTAAACTTTGTGTGATTTTTTAGTACAATAATTTACACGCTTCCGACCCTATTGGAACAACAGACGGAACATAGGCTACGGGGTACTTCATAATCGTATTTCTAGCCTTTGGAAACCCTCTCAATTGTTTAGACTGATGGACATCGAGAACGGATATTTCCTTGTCTGTTTCCAAAGCAGAGTCGAGCTTTGACTCAAGGCCCCTAGATAATGTTTGGACACTATTTACCCGTTCAGCCATGGACGATTGAGTTTGATCCGCTGAAACCCTTTCCTAGCGTGATTATGGCCTGGATCCGATTCCTAGGATTGTCTGGCTTCCTATATAAGAAAAGGATTTTAGAGGAGATAGGAAGCTTGGTCGAAAAAGTGATGAAATTAGACCTCAAGACGGATAGTGGAGTAAGAGGCCAATTTGCTAGGATGGCGATGTCGGTAGATCTGGAAAAGCTACTTACCTCACAAGTCTCGATCAACAGCCGAATCCAAAGAGTGGAATTTGAAGCTCTTCCTATGATATGCTTTTATATTGGCAAATATAGCCATTCTAAAAATTCTTGTTCTTCTTTTTTGGTAGACCGGAGCATACAAAGGGAGAAGGAAGACTTATCTGTGACGATGGACAAAGGTACAGATCCGGCGCTGGTGGACGACGCCTTTGGTCTGTAGATGGTAGTCCAGCGAAAATCAAGGCGTAATCAAGCCAAAAAGCCAAATCAAGAAGCAAAAATTGTGGAAGAAAATCGGGATGGATTAAGATTTACGGTTCTAATTACTGGATATAAACAATCGACAGATTTGGGGACTGGGAACTCGGGGGTTGGAATTTTGAGAGTTAAAATTTCAGGATTGAAGGAGGTCTCTTTTAAACAATGTGATTTTCTAAGGAATTTAAAGAAGGTTAGGTCTAGGAGAAATTTTGGTCTACGGGCTGAGGTGAATAAGGAAAAGGGAATTCTGGACCATAGTAAGTTTATTGGGCTAGAAGATAAGTCAAGTGGGCTGGTCCACTTGGATGTTGAACAAGACATGGCTGGTCAAGGCCTGCCGCGTGGGAATTTAATTATTAGGAATAATATTTGCCTTAATTTGGACGTAGAGGTGATCATGGGCCGAGGCGGGTCAGGCTCAACTAAAAATTTAGGCCTATTCATTGGGCTCGACCGAGCCGAGCCTAAAAAATGGGCTTAAAATTTTGCCCAAGCCAGACCCAAATAAAAATACTAAAATTAAGACTGCCCTACCTCAGATTTATTTTTATATTATTTTATATAATTTTAAATATATATAATACATCAAAATACTAAAAAATCAAAATAAATATTTTCCAACAAATTGAAAATAAATTTTAAAAATATGTAGACTTAAATAACACTAAGATAGATGTAACTTAACAAGCAAATACTTCTAAAATAATAAAATTAACAAATGCCTTTAAAATAATAACAAAATTAATAATAAAATAAGTTTTATACAATATCTAAATAATAACAACAAAATAGGAGCATCTAATAGTAATATGGTAGCAAAATAGGGAGAAAACAACAAGAAAATAGCATTCAAAAACAAAAAAATATAGTAGAATTTTTTTGTCATTTAGTGACTTTGGACCGAGCCGGGCTGGGTCCCGGCCAAAAATACCTCACCCGAGGCTCGGCCCATTTTTTAAACGGGCCTCATTTTTTTGTCCAAGCCCATTTTTCGGGCTTATATTTTTGCCCAAACCCTCCCCACATTTCGGGCGGGCCTTTGGGCCTGGCCAGGTATCCCCGACCCATGAGCAGGTCTATTTGGACGGGTATCAACCTATTTCGGCAGACAATTCGATTTTAAATATTTCAGGGAACTTGGACCACTTTCAGTCGGGCCCCACAGCTGAATTACAAAACAAAAATTATTCCTTGCATTTTAACCCCACTTTCGAAGGTCTTATTGAATCAAATGTGGTTTTAAACTCTAACTTGTTGGACCCAAAACGTCATTCGGCCATGATTTTTAAAGAAAATTCAGACCACAATATTATAGTATCAGGGTCGGTGAATAGACCAGGGGACTATTATTTTGAACGCTCCTCCAAAAGGAAACGAACTTGACAATAAAAAAAAATAATGGGCGCATTGGAAGAACGCTTAATAAAACAATTCATGGAAGAGGGGGACGCTTTAAAATTCCTGGAAATTCACGTGTCCTACTCCCTAAAGCTATGAATTCCATGGCAAAGCTTTTTGGTGAACAAGTGGAGATATTTTCTGATAAGGTCATCACTAACGATGAAGGAGATAAAGCTTCCATTGCCCTTTGAAAGGTTAGTCCTCGTACTTTTAATTTTTTATTTATGAATTTTATTATTTTTTCTTAGAATTGTCAAGTTGCGCTAGTTCGAAGTTTATTCGGGTTTTTCATGAATACAATCGTGAACATAAACCTGATTTTATCAGTCTTATCGAAACAAGGGTCAGTGGGGGAAAAGCTAATTCAATTATTGCGAAGCTTGGGTTTCATTACTCACATCGTTTTGAGGCATTGGGCTTTTCAGATGGTATTTGGATTGGCTGGAAAGAATCCATTTGTGTGGAGGTTCTTAAAAACCATTCGCAATTTGTGTTAGTCAGAGTTATTGGTACCTCTTTCAGACAGCCTCTTTTGGTTACTTTTGTGTATGCCAGTCCTAATCATAGTAAATGGAGACTTTTATGGGAGACTTTACAGAGAACTATTCCAGTGGATGAGTCTCCATGGATGGCGATTGGTGACTTTAACGCTATTCTTTCTCCTAGTGAAAAGAGAGGGGGTCGAACTCTAGGGAAAAGATGCCACTTCTTTGGAAAACTTATGGACTCCGCCTTGTTGCAAGACTTAGGCTTTAAAGGTCCGCAATTCACTTGGTAGAGAGGGGGGATTATGAAGCGTCTGGATAGGGCTATCTGTAATAATGCTTGGTGTACTCTTTTTCCTAATTCTCTGGTGACCCACTTGCCACGACTTAAATCGGACTATAGGCCACTTAAGTTGTCTTTGATGCCAGGTCTTCATTCCTCACAAGGGCGTCCGTTTAGATTTTTAACAGGTTGGGTTGAACACCCTGCGTTCTCGAATTTTGTTAAAAAGAACTGGAAGGGTTCACTCTGAGTTTACTGATCAAGTCAAAAGATAGAATAAAGATGTATATGGTCACATTCCTACCCGAAAGAGGTTTTTGACAAAGAAACTTCACAACATTGAAATCGAGCGCAGCAGAAGAAACTCGACTTTTCTTAGCCAAGTTGAGATGGAGGTTAGAGAAGATTTGGAAAATGTACTGTATTATGAAGATATTCTCTGGAGACAGAAAACTCGATGCGAATGGTTAGCCTTGGGAGATCGCAACACCAAATTTTTCATACCCGAACTCTGAGAAGAAGGAAACAGAATCAAATCACCGCTTTAAAAAATGATTTGGGGGAATGGATCATGAATGAGGAGCAGCTAAAAACTGAAGCGATCAATTTCTTTAAAGCTTTATATGGAGAACATCCCGGACCGATGAGAGGTTTACCTATGAACGCTTTTCCGCCTCTCAATGATGAAGATTTTAACTTCCTTAATAGGCCAGTTTCTGATGAGGAAATCAAAATCGCTTTGTTTGACATGGCACCTTTGAAGGCTCTAGGAAGTGACCGTTTTCACTCCATTTTCTACCAAAGTCAGTAGGACCACGTTGGTGCCTCCGTTTGTAGTTAGGTTAAAGGTATTTTTGTTGGTAATAGTGTATGGCCCAAATTTTGCCCGGAGCCCAATAAAACCAAACCCAAATTAAACCTAGCCCAAAACCCAACAACCTCCAAAGCCCAAACCTAAATGCACCTACCCAAACCTAAGCCCAATACCCAAAATAAAAAAAATAAAAGAAGTAAAATCCAAATATCTTTACTCCACTAAACCACTCCAACCACTCCACTAAACCACTACACTAACCACTCCACTAAACCACCCTAACCACCCTACTAAACCACTCTACTAAACCACCCCAACCACTCCACTTGCCTACAAAAAAATTATTTGTAAAATTTGGCTATAAAAGCCATTCAAGACTATGTTAGGGGGGGTTTTTGTTTTTTGGAAAGGCTAGTTTTTGGAGATTAATCAAAGATCAAAGCAAAAGAGGTTTCTTTTGTCTATTCTCATCTTAAGTTCTTTGTTTGTTTATTGTTTTCCTTTCAATTTTATTTTGTTTTTTTATACTAAAGTAAAAATAAAAGTAAGAAGCTTACCCATATTTTCATTACCGAAAAGGTTTTTTTTAGGTCCATTGCAGTGTACTAATGGCACCAATCCATGACTTGAGTGGGGTCCGTGACCCAAAAAAAAGGACCAATGGCGGATTTAGAAAAGAGGAGAAAGAGAGTTGAGAGCTTTGTTTTATTTTATTATTTTATTATTTTTACTATTATTTATATTTATTTCTCATGTATATATTATTATTTATATTATTATATTATATATGCCTCTCCATATTTATTTATATTATTACTATCATTATTGTTACTTCTATTATTTTTATTTCGACTACTATTATTATATATATATATGTATTATTGTTTGTATTATTATTATTATTATTATTATCACCCTATTGTTATTACTTTACTTTTGTATTCTAATATATTATTAATATTACTCATATTTTCATTATTTTTGCTATTACTATTATTATTATATATTAGTGTATACTTTTATGTATATATATATATATATTTATATATAGTATTGTTTTTATTACTTTAATTTAATATTTTTATTATATTTGCTTTTGTATTTCTATATTTATTATTATATAGTAGTGTGTATTTCTATTATATACATATATATATTTTATATATAGTATTATTATTTACTTTACTTTAATATTATTATTATTATCATTATATCCAACCTAATAATAATTCTTTCATAAAAGTAATATTCCGTATTTGGTAATTCGAGACAATCGTGCCCTAACTTACTGGGTTTCAATTTTTCTCCTTTAACCTAAATAACGGAATACTCTTTTAAATCGCGACATGAGTTTTAAAAAATGTTTATTCTCGGAGATACGAGGTGTTGTGCCCTAACTTACCGGGTATGGCATTTTGTTACCTCGAAATAAGATTTTTGTAAGTAAAGGCAATATTCGGTGTTCGGAATTGAGGAACGTGCCTAACTTCTGGGTTTCGATTTTCCTCGTTCACCTTAACTAACTGAATAACCTTTTGAAATACACGAATTTTTATATAAAAGGCAAGCTCGCTCTCGAAAATTCAAGATGTCGTGTCTAACTTCTTGGATGTGACATTTTATATTGTGAGACGAGAAGGTCTTTAACATTTGAGCATTTTCTTTACAAAAGGGATCGTATTTTAAATTCTTTCAAGTTTTCAAATTTTCGACACTAAGACACTAATTAATCAACTAGGTACCAATTTTGGGCGACGTCGAGGTGCTAATCCTTCCTTGTGCGTGAATCGACTCCGAACTCATGTTCTGATTTCGTAGACCAAAAATTATCGTTTTAGTAAATCTTAACTTTTATTAAAATAATTAATTTAAGGTGATCCGATCACACCTCATCAAAAAAGATTGGTGGCGACTCATCTATACGTTTTCATTTCCAAAAATCTAAGTCGATTCTCGTTTTTTCAAAAAAAATGGTTACGAAAAATAGTATTGATTCAGAATTAAGTAATTTGCTTATTGTTCTTATTCCTAAAACCCAAAATCCGGAAGGCTTTGCCCAGTTTCGGCCAAACAGTTTGTGTTCTGTTCTTTATAAACTGGTTATGAAGATTATTGCTAACTGTTTCAAAGTGGTTTTCCCCAAGCTTATTTGACCAGAGCAAACTGGTTTCTTAGCAGGACGAAATATCATAGATAATATTGTCATTCCTCAAGAGGTTCTCCACTCTATGAGGAGCTCACAAAAAAATAGGAGGTGGATGACCATCAAAATAGACCTGGAAAAAGCTTATGATCGAGTGCGTTGGGATTTCATTCACTCGTATCTCCAAGCTGCAGGTATTCCTAATTTTGTACGTAATTGTTATTATGTCTGCAATTTTCAATTCTATTATGCAGGTGTTTTGGAACGAGGTTCTAACTCCGAAATTTCAACCAGTCAGAAGTGTTTGACAAGGTTCTCCTTTATCACCGTATTTATTCATTTTTGTGCATGGAATGGTTGAGTCACAGTATTCATGCTACCATTGGTGTTGGCAATTAGTCCCCCATTCGTCTGGTTCGCAATGGTCCACCGCTTTCTTATTTTTTCTTCACGGATGATTTGATTCTCTTTGGTCATGCTGGGGAACATCAGGCTCAGATCATCAAAAATATTCTTGATGATTTTTGTAGCTACTCGGCTCATAGGATTAATAAGAGGAAGACAAATATTTTTTTCTCCAAAGGCATCAATGACAATTTAAGGAGATGTATCAACAGTTTTTTTGGTTTCCATGAAGTGAACAATTTGGGGTTTTACCTAGGTGTTCCCTTTTTTCCACGAAAGGGTTACAAATAATACTCTACACTTTATGGTTGATAAAGTGCGCAACAAGCTGTCTAGCTGGGACGTCAGGCAACTTTCCTTGGCAGGTAGGGTGACCTTAGCTCAATCTGTCCTTCTGTCGATCCCAAGTTACTTTATGCAGACAATGATGGTTCTTAAAGGGCTGTGTGATAAGATCGAACGTATAGTGTGAAAATTCGTTTGGGGATCCACTAACGGCAATGCTAAAATAGCTTTGGTGAGTTAGGATTCAGTGTGTCAACCGAAAGCTCATGGAGACCTTGGTCTGAGACACTTGGAAGATCATAACACTTCTTGCATGATGAAGATGGGTTTTAACATTGTCTCTAATATCAATACTTTATGGGTTCGGGTCCTTAGAACTAAGTACGGCATTCTCAGTAGATTACCCGAAAATGTATCGATGGGGCGTTGTTCCTTCCTTTGGAAATCCATTGCTAAGGTATGGCCCCTTATCTACGAAAACCTTTCTTGGCCCGTTGGAGATGGTAAGAATATCCAATGTTGGCGAGATCCTTGGATCCCAAATTATGGCCTCTTATTATATTATATTCCATGCTCTTCTAACCTTAATATGGACTGTACGCTTAGTAACATGATTGTAGATGATGGATCGTGGAATTTAGATCTTTTCCGTTTGTGGATTCTAGAAGAAATCGTTTGTAAAATTGTTGGAATTCTACCTCCGCACCCTTCCTTGGGACCCGACAAAATAGTGTGGGGGGCTACCTTGACTGGATTATTTTCTATAAAAAGTGCCTATCAGAAGATCCGAGCTAGTTCATTGAATTCTAAAGAATGCATTTAGGAGTTACCTTGGAGTTTTAGAGGTCCACAGTAAATTTGGAATTTCTTATGGCTCACTCTCAAGCATCGCCTTCTAACGATTGTCGAAAGGACAATGAGAGGCATTAAGAATAGCAGTGCTTGTGGATTTTGTAGACATGAATGTGAGGATGTACTTCATGTACTTCGTGACTATTTTGCAGCTAGAAACATCTGGGACAATATTATCCCAGAAGAAAGACGATCCAGGTTTTATATCGGTTCTTTCCAAAATTGAATGATGGTTAATCTCACAAATCTTTTCCCTTTTTCTTTAGATGGAGTGGATTGGCCTTGTCTTTTTGGGATTATTACTTGGCGCATCTGGAAGAAACGCAACCTTTTTATTTTTCAATACTTTTCTTGGAGTTATGAAGGAATCCTTAAAGTTTCCTGCAGTTGGGCTAAGCAATATTTATTAGCTTCAAAGCTAGCTGAACACAAAGAGCATGGTTACTCACACATTTCACATGCTGAGAGCAATTGGGTAAGCTTGAAATCAAATGGTTCGGTTAGACTTGATGAAGGCTTTGCAGCTGCTAGGGGTTTTGTGTGTGATCATCATGGTGGGTGGATTATAGATTATTGCAGATATTTGGGTAATTGTACGGTGGTTGAGGCTGAGCTTTGGGGGATATTAGATGGCTTAAATCTTCTTTTGGATAGAAGTTTCGAAAAGGTCATTATCCAAACTGATAGTCTTAAAGCTATTAATGCTATTCAAGAAGGTTCCTAAGGGATTTCTAATTCTACTCTCGTCAGAAAAATACATTTCGCTCTCACAACTCTCTAAAACAGTGGAAGATCCAGCATATTTCTCGCAGTGAAAATCTAGTCGCCAATAGTTTGGCCAAGTCAGTTCATTCCAAAAGTCTTGGCTTAAGATTGATTGAGGATCCTCCTATGAGGATTTAGTTTTTGTCTTTTGTCATTCTTTCTTTTCACCCAAAAAAAAAGTGCTTGGAAAGTTTTTATATTATCGTGATTCAATTAAATTAATCTCTTTATTATTAAATGAATTAATTTAGTCTCTATACTATTAAAAAATCAAATAAATTTATATTGTATAAAAATATATTAAAGATTATATTTTTCAATTGTAATTTAATTCCAAAAACAGATTTCATTTACGAACTATAAAAATTTTAGAAATATTAACTTTGCTAAATAGTAAATTATATTTTTAAACAATAAAGGTTAACTCTATTCTAATTTAATCTTATTTGATTCTTTCTAATAGTACAACAACTAAATCGATTCATTTAACAATAGAAGGACTAATTTAATTTAAGTCCCTACAATAGAGACACCTCTAAGGTATATTCACCCACTTTTAACTTTAAGCTAAAATTCAAAATAATATTCGAATCCGTGCTCGAACGAGCCAAACCACCAATTCGCTAAAATCAACTCATCTAATATGTTCCATCAGATCAATTCTCCATCCAAACAACCAGTAATCCAATTAATGATTTTGAGCAGTATAGCTATATTCATTCATAATTTTATAGATCTTTTTTAAATTTTTTGTTCAAAGCGTAATCATGGATATCAGGAGGGAAAATCCAAAGTTATCACCCAATTTGGGAATGGGATTCATTTTTTTCCTTCATACAAACCCAATTCTGGGTTTTCATTATAATATTAAAATACATTTTCATATTAAACTTTTAAATAATAATTTAAGCTAGCCTGAATTTCAAATAAAATAAAATAAAAATTGATTGTCCAACTCATGCTGGATTCTTGGACAGGTTTACTTATCACTTATACTGCAATCAAATAAGAAAATTTCCAATACTTAATATTGGCCATTTTAGTTTAAGACTTGAAGTTAATCCATTCATAGGCAATCAGGGAGGTAAGAAACCATTTCAAAGAAAAAATCAATATATACATAAACATGATTAGGGTTTTCGCAACCTTTAACAGTAACTTTAATTACAGTGCAAATCATAACCCGCCCATCCCCACTTGCCCTTGCCTAAATCCGAAATGACCCAAAAATGAAAAAGCCTCTCATCCATATAATGCAGACATCAACACAAAAAAAACCACTGCCTAACAATGATGGAGATTTTAAAGCCACATCTCATGCTATTCCAAAACATTGGCCAAGGCAAGTATTTTAGCTCATGGTCTAAAAAGAAGAAAACTAACCAAGAGCTTCGGGTCGCTGATTATGCTTTAGTAGCCACCACCACCCCCCCTTGAGCGGCCACCACCCATCCTTCCACGGCCACGGTTATAGCCTCTGCCCCCTCCGCGTCTGCCTCTTTCATTGCCACTACCTGTTGGAATAAAAAGAGTGAAATAACTTTGGTTAAATGTTAGTGAATTTGAGATTGTTTGTTATTTGAATTCTTTTCCAACTAATTTGAGTTATTTTTTTGGGAATTCGATAACTAAAAATAATTAGCAAAACCTGCTGATTCAAATTAAAAGGTATCCAACACGGATATGTTCAATTTTTCAAAGTTTTTCCATGTATTTGAAGGGTCATTGGAAAGTCATATCTCCGCAAACATGTTCAAATATGTATTAGACACGAGTACTTCAATCAAAATCAAAAGTTGGAGTAGAATCAATGAAGCATACTTACCACGATAGCCCCAACCTCTTCCTCGCCCACCACCTCTGCCCCAGTTGGAGTATCCACCATTATCTATAAAAAAGATATTAGTGAATTATAAGGTATGTTTAATAAAAATCACTTTTCTACCACATTAAATTAAAAGTTCGACAAAAATATCAATAATCACCGGAAAACCATTCAAAGCATCAGAATCTATTTACTATACCTGGATAATTTCCATATCCACCCCTACCCCAACTCCGCCCTCTCCCTCTACCACGACCCCTTCCTCGGCCATATGAATCTAAAAATGAAATGTGAGACATGTTGAGATTTAAAAGAAAAATGTTCATAAAAAAACAGCTCCGTAACAACTTTTTTCTGAACATTACCTTCATTAACAGAATTATACGAGATCTGGGCTTGTTTCTGTGGTTGCTGCTGATGATAATGATATTGCGGCTTAGATTCTTCAACAAAATGTGGAGCTTGATACCTGAAGTCACATATATCAAGTCATACAGTTCTCTCAATTAAGCAAACAATATAATAACAATTTTATTTAATTACCCATGTCTAATACTCGTATCCACCACATACTCCAAAATGAGTACGGCGGTATGACCCTCTATGCATCTTCCAAATATGAAAAAGAAACTTTTAAGAAAATTGAACAAATACATATCCGATGTTCACACTCGATTTCAAGTAATATTAGTTTTTACACATTATGGGGTTCTAAACATTTAAGAAGTAGGTTCCAAAAGAAAACATTTAAGTACCGGCATTTAGCACATAACTAATCCCGGCTAAGCATTATATTAAAAAAGAAAAAATGTTTCCACAGTTTCATTTCCCTGATAATGTAATAACCGGATACCCAATCAACAAATTAGCTTACCCGGCAGAGTTTTTATTTAGCTCTCCGGTTGACAAGGTGATAGAAAGCATCGAGACATGGCGAGTCATCTCTACACTGCACAAGACAATAAACTAAATGCTCGGATTAATAAGAAGCAAACCAAAACGTCGTAAATGGGAATAGAGAAATATGGAGACTTACGGAACAAGTCCTTCTTCAATAGGGTTCCACACATCAGTTATGCTCAGCGAACTAATGGCGGTATCTTGATGCAGTTGGGGAACCCTTTTCTGTTTTACAGCACAAATAGATCTAATAAGGAAAAGTCGGAAAAATACGATGCAGAGATGATAAAGAAAAGGACATCAACCTTTATAATCTCGGCAATGGCTACCGTCTTACTGATTGCTTGTCCCATTGCTTTTAAGACAATCTCCTTCGCTTGTTTTTCCTAATAAACTATACCAGCTCATTAATAGTTTAAACTAATAGAAGATATAAATCATCTCAACATTAACACAAAGTGATTACAGTAAAAGATTAAGAAAAATCCCAAATGTTAGATAATAGAAAAGAACATGGATAAAAATTACGTCGAATAACCTTATTTTACAATCTGATAAAACCCACTGACTACTAGAGAAAATGCAAACAAAGAATCCTAGAAATCAAATAGACCCAAATTTGCATTACTTTTTTTCCTAAAAATCAAACCCATAGGATACCATATAAAAATTAAAATGCCCAAACTCAGTACATGCACACACAAAAAATCGAAATCCCTAAATGAACAACACATTAAAGGGAAAGAAGAAGAAGAAGAAGAAGAAGAAGAAGAAGAAGCAAAACCCCAATAACAAAAGAGACGAATAAATACAATGTTGAACGTCAAAAAGCAAAAAAGAGAACCCCAGAAGCACGAAATGAGCAATGAACAAAGAAATGAGACCAAAAAAAAAAAGTCGAAAAGGGAAAGGAGGGAAACCTGAAGAAGAGCAATGGCATAGTTGATGTAGTTTCGAATAGCGCCTTGAGAAGTGATTCGGATCTCATTGTCGTTAATGGGTGATTCGGACTTTGGCTTCTCTACTTTCTGGTATCTATCCATTGGAGGAGTGGAAGTAAAACAAAGAAAGAAAAAAAAACCCTGATTAAATCACAGCACCAGCACAGAGCCTAACACCAAAATGAAAAGGCCCTTTCTGGGATTTACGCCTTTGCCGATATTGATGTCGGGTTTGATCCGATGGGTCTTTGGGTCAACCCGAGTTGGGTCGCAGCTCGAAAAATTTGTATCCATATTGTTTTTTTTTTTTTTGGAATTAAAAAAAAGTTATTTTTGTTATTTAAAAATAAGTTAACATAGATTATATATAAATATAAAACATCTTAAACATGGATTAGAGGTGATTATGGTCAGGTTAGGTCGGGTCTAAGTATGACATTAATATATTTTATGTTTGTTCAAGTTCGACTAAGTCTAAAATTTAGGACTAAAAATTTTACCTAAATCCGTCAATATTTACAAAGGACTAATTTAAACCAGTCCATATTATTTCTTTTAAATATTTATATTTATATTATTTTAATAATTTAATAATTTTATATCTTTTGTATTTATTGAATTTTTATATAATCATTTTAATATTATTTTAATGTTTATATTAGAGTAGTACTATATATTTAATATAAGTTTATTTTTTTAATTTGCTCTAAATTACATAATATAAATTATTATAAACTGAAAACGGATTGGCTCGGGCCTTGAATACTCAAGGACAAGCCCAATTCATATTTTAAACGAGATTAATTTTTTTTGCCCAAACCTATTTTTCAGGCCTAATATTTTTGTCTAAACCTTCCAAATTTTGAATGAGCCTCCGAGTTATACTGAGTTTATTATTTTCATAAAATTTCATTAGATTAATTCACAATTTGGTCTATGAAGTATACTTATTTTTTCAATTTATTATTTAAACTTTTTTATCTTAATTTGATACCTAAAGTATTAAGCATTTCCCATTTTGGTACTTAAAGTATGCTTCTATTATATTTTTTAGTCTATTTTTTTTGAACATTAAAAAATTTTGTTAGCCAATCATAAAGTGCTACATGATTATGATTTTATGTAAAATAAATAAATATATTGTTTTATTAAATGTATATACACATTAAAAAATATGAAAAATTAAAATAAATATATAAAAATTTCAGAAAAGTATATATAAAATATAAAAAATAAAATTTACAAGAAAATTACGATAATTAAAAAGAAATTAGGTGAAATTAAAATATTATAACAAAAATATAAAAAAATATTTTTAAAAATATTATATTAACCCTAAAAAATTTTTTTTTTTCTCCAAGCTATTTGTTTCTTATATTTTATTTTGCTCAACGGCAATGTCAGCCTCCGAGCTAGCTATCGTCCGCCTTTTTCGTCTCCCATCAACCCTTTCTCTATGGGTATCTTTTTTGTCTTCACAAGTTGTGATAGACATATAATAGTGCCTGTCGTTCATTAAAACTATATCTGTCACCAGTAGTTTTTCTTGAAAAGTGGGTAACTTTTTGTCAACTTCTTAATCTGTTTCTATTTTGAGAATATTTTAGAATAATAAATGATTTCACGTGTCGATTTGGACCCGTGTTGTCTTAAGTTTTATATGTTTTTTTTGTTTTTTTTTCCATTATTTAATAAGTATTCAATTTTAGAAGTTTTTTGTCTGCTCTTGCAGCACGTTTTTTAATCTTGCTTATGCATGTAATCTTTGTTTTACAAGTGATTTTAGGATGATTTCGTTTTCGTCCTCTTTAGTTTGGTAAATGCTCGATTCTTTTTTCGATTTTTTCTCATCGCTTTAGACCATCCGAGGTTGATTTATTTATTGTATTAAATGATTGCAATCACTCCAGATATGTCGTGCTTGAGTTGTGACAAAGTCAATTGTCAACCTCATAATGTTCTATTGATGCTGAGGTTAAAGTCTTTGTGGTGTTGATGGAACTTGTCATTCACCATCTACAATGAGTATTTGCTATTTTTTTCTTTGAATTGTATGATTCCATTCATTAAATGAATTAATGAATTTATTATAAAATTATAAAAAGATATTTAAGTTTCAAGATTTTTTGCAATTACATGAAATTTAAGTACTTATTAAAATTTTATAAAATTTTCAATTTTATATGTTATAACAATTTTCAATTTTATATATTAATTTGAATTTTAAATTTTAAAACTATATATATATAAAAAATTAATTTTTTATATATTATATATGAATTTTACATTTTAATCCATATAATATATATATAATATTAAAAAATTAAAAAGACTCGTGGCGTATTCTAATAGCGCCATGTGGACGGTCAATGCTAGTTAATGGTTAGTTAACGATCAGTCAAAGTCAATAGTATTTTTAATATTTAAATATTTAATATTATAATATTCTATTTTTAAATTTACATTTAATAATTTAATTTTAAATAAATCTAATTGCCTTGTGGCATTTTTTCATTGACCAAAACAAGTCACGTGGCACTATTTCATTTGCCAAAGTGAGCTAAAAGAATTTTTTTTTTTAAGGTAGTTACAAAATAGACCAAAAATAGATAAAATTGATATTTAAGTACCAACAAGAAAAAATTAAATACAAAAATAGAAAAATAGATATACTTCAAGGGCTAAAGTAAATTTAGCCAATTTCATTTCGTTCTAAAAATGATACTCCATTTCTGGGTTTTTTACCCTAATAATATAAAAAATAAAATAAAATACTAAAATAGGTTGTTTTAAATATTAAGTACCCAAATGGTACATTTGACTTTGTGGAGGGTAGTGCATAGGCAGCACCACCATAAATTTTTTAACCAAAAGAGTAAAAAAAATAATGATTTAAAAGATTTAGGGACTTGTTATGGAATTTTTCCATTTTTGAATGGCAGGGTGGCGGCACCAAACTTTAAATTTGGATAATTTCCTTGTAAACACTCCTTATTTATTATTATTTTTTTGTTCCCCTTCAACTACTGTATTTTGTTTAAACAAACTATTAACCTATTCTTGTAGTTAAATAAGCTCTTTACTTATGATTTTTACACATAAAAGCCCTATATTTTAGTATTAAAGTAAATATATTTTACCCAAAGTAAAGCTATTTAAAAAAATATAAACTAATTCACATCTTATGTTGATGTAACTTTGGTGAGAATAATTTATTAAATAATAAACTAATTCACATCTTACGTTGATGTAAATTTGATGAGAATAATTTATTAAAGAAAATTATAATTTGATGGAAATAATTACTTTTTAGAATTTATGTTGATGTTAAAGTGTATAATTTTTATTACATTAACAAAAATTAAGATAAGAGCTTGAAATTCAAAATATATATATTTACTTTAATATTAAAATATAGGGCCTTTATGAGTAAAAACCATAAGTAAAGGGCTTATTTAACTACAAAAATAGGTTAATGATTTGTTTAAATATAATATAGTGAGTTGAAGGGAAATAAAAAAATAATAATAAATAAGGATGGCTTACAGGAAAATTATCTAAATTTAAAGTTTGGTGCCGCCACTAGCACCCTTCCCCTTCCTTTTCAGCATACATTCAAAATTTGAAAAATTACATAATAGGTCCCTAAATCTTTTAAATTATTATTATTATTTTTTACTATTTTGGGTTAGAAATTCAGAGTGATGCCACTTATGCATCACCCTCCACCAAGTTAAATGTACCATTTTAATACTTAATCTTTTAAACAACCTAATTTAGTATTTTATTTTATTTTTATATTATTAAGGTAAAAATCCCTCCATTTCTATTCATATCCAATACTCACTCAACATCTAATATTGCTTTGATAATTTGTTATCGCTTACAAAGGTTGTACTCTTTTATTCATATAAAAATAACATTAAAAATTATTACTAAATATTTCAATATTTTAGTGGAATTGCTACTACAAATTTCGTGGAGTCCATGAATAGCAATTTTTCCATTTTAATATAACTATTTTATTTTTTGTTGAGTAATTTGTTATGTGTTCCATTAAAAGAAACATTCGAATATTTATACATATTATCACTGTCAATGATTTGACTTCATTATTCATGATTTAACCCTACTATTCATAGAATTGATACTCTGAGTAAGCTTCAAGCATGATGGACATGTGTATCATTTCAAGTCGCATGCTAGAGTTCGTGGTTCCCTCCAAGTGAACTCCTTGGATGTATAAGAGCTAATACGCGAGCTCCCTTCAACTCTCGCAACCCAATACTGTGAACTTCCCTATCTGTTACATCTCGTGTGCATCCATCAAGTGGGGTTAGATCGGGTCGCCAAGCTTATTTGGGTATTGGGTTGATGATTATTTCTGTATGATATTTTTAAATATTAAATAAAACAATTAAATCTAAAAAAATAAAAATACTAAAATAGATGAGAATTATCTAGCTATCCTCATGTCATCAACTTCGCGTCTCTTCTTACATCTCTTTCCCCTTTTAATAGATTTTGTTTTATCCTCTCTTTTTTTTACATTTTTTTATCTTCCACTTTTTCCTCTTTTCTCCTCCTCTTCTGCTTTACGTCTCTTTCATTTCTTTCTCTCTTTCTTATTTCTTATTTTCATTTTTCAACTTTTTTTTTTTTTCATATTTTCCTTTTTTTTTTTCTATTTTTCATTCTTTTGGTATTCTCTTTTATTACAAGTAGGTCAATTTATCCGTCTAAACTTGAGTTCTTTTATTTTCTCTCTTTAAAATGTTCATATTCTTTCTATCTAAACCAAACAAATCCCATTAACATATTGTTTTCTAAATTCTCTTAATTTTGTCACTACTGGCCTTCGTGGTCGCTTCCATCGACTATCATATCCTTATCCAAAACAAAAAATCAAAATTTCATCTCATACTTCATCATCATCTCTTCTTTCTATTTTTTAATTCAAAAATCATTATAAAACGTAAATCCACAAAGAAAATCCCCTTTTATTTTTTCATCATTGGTTGTCACCATGAATGCTCAATCATCTCGGTAGTGGTGAGAAGGAATGGTTTGATAGTGGTGAAGGTGACAAGAAGAAGAAGAATTAAGAATTGGAAAAGAAAAACTATTCCAAGTGGGACTTCAATCAAAATTAAAAGAAGTGACATTATTATTTCGTTAATGATTTAGCAGAGTACCAACAAAAAATTCAACATCAATAACATTAGTTACAAAATTGAAAAACTTGTAATTCCTAAGCCCTAAATAGAACGTTATCAGCATTACAATTTACCTTTTAAAAATAGTGAAATAGGTTTAATTTGTACATTGTGAAAAATGCAAAAGAATATTTTAATTAAAGGTGTTTATTAGTTGGGCAAAGCTTTAGTTCTTAAAAAAATTTTAAGTTCGAGCTCTACTCTAACCTAATCTATACAAACGAATCATTTTATTGCTTAAAAAATTGCTATTTAAATTTGATTATCAAAATATATAAATGTTAATATTATTTATATATATATATTTATTGTTTTAAATCGTAAAACAGTCGGACTAGTTAACTTAAGGTTGAAAATTTTAAACTCGCACTCAGCTAAATTGGCTCGGGTTACCTGAAACTTGAGCACCCATAATTCTAACTCAATTTTGTATGTATTAATTAATTTTGAAAGCATATGCATCTTATTATGGAAAAATTGTAATTGTAATTGAGCATGAAATTCAATTATTTTTCATTCTTTGAAATAGAAAAAACATATAAAAATTCAAACTATTTTTTGTGTTATTTTAAACAAAACAAAATTATCATTGAAAATATTATCATCTTTTTATATATTTTTTTTCACTTTTTTCTTTATTTTCCTTTCCTCTATCCTTTCTCTCCTTTTTTTTTTTTTCCATTTTTCCTTTCCTATATTTTTTTAAATTCCACTTGCATTCTTTGATTATTATTTATTCCTTTTCAAAGAAATAAAAGGCGACTCAATCCTTTTATGATAATTGCTATATGTAAGAACCTTAAGTTGTAGCCTCTTAATTGGATATTTCGTCTTCTCTAAAATTATTTTGGATTTTAATCACAATTGTGCAAAAAAAAAAAAAAATGGTAAATTTAAACTTTTTTTTTCATTATCTCCTTTTCACTCTGTAACACCCCATACCCGTACTCGAGACCAGTATAGGATACAAGGCATTACCGAAATTTTCAAAATAATTTCAATTAATTTATATCGTTTAGCATTCATTTTGATGTTTTATGTAACATCCTTTTTATATTATAATTCTCGTATCATATAAATATTCTATCCGTTGAATCATTGGAGTTCCGATGGATTTTTCAACAGTACACTCAAAGCGTACATTTCCATATTCCATCAATTCATATTCGAAAATAACCCTTAGGACGTTTAATCATCAAGCACTCTCTCGAGCCACATCTCATGTAACTGTAGTGAATCAGGCTTACCTTTTCAGGTCAAATCCTACCCATCTTAAGTTATCATAAGGAATCATATATCGTGTAGCCGTAGCGAATCTGGATTACCCTTTTCAGGTCAAATCCTATCCACCTTAGGTTACCATAATGAATCATATATCATGTAACTGTAGCGAATCAGGATTACCTTTTCAGGTTAAATCCTATCCACCTTAAGTTACCATAGTGAATCAGGAATAAATCATAAATTACCATAGTGAATCATGAACGAATCCTATCCACTTTATATTCTCGAGAAGACTTTTGTCATATTAACCGTCCGGGTTATCTATTTCTGAAACACATGCAGGAACTCTTTCATTTGGGAAATCACCTATATCCATCCGGAACCCAATATTCAAACAGATTTTATCTCTTTCAAGTAGTTTCAGAACATGTATTATTTCTTTCATTTCAACATCCATACATTTCATATATTCAATTCAAACATCATATAAAATACAATATAATATTTAAATTGACATATTTATATGCTCATTCAAGTTATACGAACCTACCTGACTAAATTGCAGAAATACCAAGATTTAGGGGCATTTTGGTAATTTATCATTTTCCCAATTTTCACCCGATCTTAAATTAATAATTTCATTCAATTTATTAATTTAGATAATAAGACAATTCATTCCCTTCAATTTGGTCATTTTTGACATTTTTACAAAATTACCCCCTAAAGTTTTACTTTTATTCAATTTAGTCCTTGAGCCTAAAACATGCAAATTAACCATACTAGCTGAATATTCATATATATTTTTCTCCCCCTCCTCTCCATTCCACATCCTTAATGCATATAACATGCTTATAAGTAACATTATCTATAATTTCACTATTTACTTATATGTATATTCAAAGCTTGTCATAGTCACTAAATTATTTTTATCTTAATATAAATAATTCCAAATTAAGATCCATTAATTTTCCCTAAAACTAGACTCACATATATTCTTACCATAAAATTTTTAGAATTTTTGGTTTAGCCAATAAGTACAGTTTATTCTTTAAAGTTACCCCTGTTCTACTATCTGACAGTTCCGACCCTTCTTCACTAAAAATTAATTATCTCCTTGTACGGGATTTGAATAATGTTTTAATTTGTTTATATTGAAAATAGACTCATTCAGGATTCTAAAAATTTAAATTTAAGCCCATAATTATTTTTCTTAAATTTTTTATGATTTTCCAAAATCAAAATAGAGGAACCCGAAATCATTCTGACCTTGTCTCATAAAATTTATTATATCTCATAATTTACAATTCCATTTCTTACACGGTTTATTTTATAAGAAAATAGACTGAATAAGATTTAATTCCATATTTTTTTCATCCTCTAATTCGATTTTCACAATTTATGGTGATTTTTCAAAGTTAGCCTACTGTTGCTGTCCAAAACTGTTTTAGTACAAGATATTTATTTACCATGTTTATAACACCCTTATTTTCTTTCTCTACACTATTTCTCATTACTTTCTCTTATTTTCTCTTCATTAACATGTCAAGAACATAGGTCCATATATGAGAAATCTCTACATTAACATCAATTCCATGCTTTTTCAATAATATCAATCTTAAAAATATATTGAAGTCATGATGTTCTTACCTTGTTCTATTGATTTCAATCTTCATCTTGATTTTCTCTCTCCTTCAGCTTCCATTTCTTGAATCTAACTTTATATTATAACTTCCCATAGTCTCCTTAACATTTTTCTCTCTTGGTAGCTATGGAAATTCTTTTAATTTTTGGGTGAAAATGGTGAATTTTTTATAGAAGGACCAAATTGTAAAGAAAGCAAAACTTTCTTTCTTTCTCTCTTTCTCTCACGTAAGTGCATGGGAAAAATGTCCATCCTCCTCTTTCTTTCCTTACATATATATATTAAATAAAATAATAATAAAATAATAAAATATCATTTAAAAATCAATTTAAAGTATTAATAAACTAATATTTATTTAATTTATCTAAAATATCTCCAACATTATCATTGTCTCTAGATTTCTCTCTCCTTCTAATTGACCATATTACCCTTGATTATCTTTTTAAAATTCCATCATTGAGTCATCATTTAATTTGGTAAAATTACAATTTAGTCCATCATAATTCTTCACTTATTTAATTTGGTCCTAATTCCTCCATTTTCCTTAGTTTCTAGATCATTCCACCCTTAAAATATTTACACTATTGGTCCTTAAACTTTTTTATATTTACACTTTAACCTCTCAAGTTTTGAGTATTTACTCTTGTACAACAAAACTTTTCACACTTTTACAATTTAGTCCTTTTCTGAATCAAGATATCATAATTTACTTCCCAATGTTGTCATAACTCAAAACTTCCCTTTTTATCACTTATTTCCTTATTTTTCTATATCAAGGATAATATATTACTATAGAAATTTTCGGGGCATTACACACTTGCTATTTACCTTCTACCTATAATTCTTTAAAACCCAATATCAAGTTCATCTTCAAACTCAAAATATGATGGTTGACTATTACATTGATCGTTTCGAGCACCAATCATGAACATTGACCATCGATCACCTCTGGGTGGTCAAACTCAAAATCTACCAAAATATTCTCAACCTGCTCTTCCAAATTATCGAATTCGAATTGCCAAAATAGATTTTTATAGGATTTACAATGGAAGTTGTAGTCTAACTCACTTATGATCTTTCTCCTACATTGTTCCGGCGACCTCCAGTAATATGTTGCTCCTCTACCTTCACATTGAGTTTGGATAATGAATAATAAAAGTAAGGGAATATTTTTCTTATTTGAAAAGCTAAAATTAATAAAAAGAAGTGAAAGAGTTTTTGTTTGGTTAAAGCATGCAAATGAAAGTAAACGATTTGCTTAAATAATTTTCCAATTATAACCTTACTTAAATAACATATAATAATTAAATTAAATTAAATTGAAAAAATCAAAGATTTCATAAAAAATAATTACCGGTGTTAACCAAGAAAGTATAAATTGATTCGATAAATTTATTAATTTGATACAATTTTAAAAATAAAAGTTCTAATAATTCAAAATTTAGAAAATAATTTTGATACATTGTTAATTTGATACAAAATTAAAAGAGACTGATATTATTGAGAGTTATAATAATCCAAAAAGTAAAAAGTTGATAATTTAAAAATAATTACAACCATTTACAACAAATTAAAAACTATTAAAATGAGAAAATTTTAGTAGGAGACATTTCAAATTTAAAAAATCACTAAAATAAATCGAGGTAAAATGACATTTTTAAAATAAAATATTATTAGATTTTCTTTCCTATAATCGCCCTCCCAATTTAAGATATTAGGAAATAAGGGAAAATAAAGAAATGTGAAGGATTCTCAACTCCTTTCGCGTTACATCCTATGTAAAAAAAATACATTGTCCAAACAAGGGAAAAAAGAATCATTTTCCTTGGGTTATTTAACTTTCATTCTCATTACCCTAATCCATATATAGTGTTAGGCTTCACTTCTAGCATAGGTATCATCCAAACAACACCCAGAACTACTCCAACCTAAGAAAATTGAAATTAAGCCATTGGTTTTTATGTTTTTATTTTTCTATTTGTGACATTTGTGTTTGGGTGAGGTTGGCGTTGAGGGTTAATTAAGGGTTCAAACGAATTAGTGGTTGTCTGGTTAAAATTTAATGTATTTTGGTGATGATGATGAGTGGTGTATTGTTGCAAGGGTGGTGTTCCCGAGTCATAAGTGGTTTGCTAGGCTCTTTGTATGGTTATGTGAAGGGTGAAGAGTAGTTGTTGGTGGCTAATAGTGGTGATTGAATGTTGTGGGCTAAGTGAGAGGTTAAGAGAGGCAAATGGTTCTTGGGAGCAAGTTAAGTCCCTCACATTTTCTTTCAAAAAATTGCTCTCTTTATAAAAAATCAGAAACCATATATCAAGATAATCCCAAAAAATCTGAGATTGAGAAAATGGTAAGTTAATGTAGCATAATTGAATATTCCATCCATACACAAATACATTTAAATGATGTTCATTTTTAAACTTATTTAATACTACTACTAGTAATAATTCTTGGCCAAGATTTAGGATTAATTTGAATACTAAGCTCAAAGTTGATTGAACCACAAATAATGTCATATTTAATACCAAAGCCCAAATTCAACTTAAAAATGAAATGTAAAGAAAAACTAGATGCTAAAACTTGGCTAATATTCGAGATTAATTTGAATAAAATTATATATTTAGAATTGTGATGTGAAGTTTGGTCGGTGACCAAGTTGGTCTGTTGAGCTTGTTTAGGACAAGAAGGAGTGTCGACGTATAAGTGGCTGGAGATAAAGACGAAGTGGGTTCTCCCATAGAGAAGATGGGAGAAAGAGAGTGAGAAGAGAATCAACCCCTGCAGAAGGTCCTTAGAACTTAGGAAGGTATATAAAAGGCTTTGGTGGGACTCGCGTAATGATGCCTATTATGGTGTATGGTGGCTATAAAATAGTATTGATGTGATAGGACAAATGTTGATATTTTGTATAACAATTCCTCTCATTGTCGAAGGGAAGGTCATAAAATGACATTATTCGAGACAAAAGTATGGTGAAGACTTTGAGTCATACGTTAGGTTTTTTTTTATTAGGATTAATTTATACACATTTCATTTTGCTTAAAGAAGGTATTAGCTTAACACTCAGAAAGCCATACCTATAAGCTTAAATTTGCTGAGTTGTACTTGAGATGGTGTAAGCTTGAATTTTAGTGCCTAAAGAGGCGAGCAGCAATTCTTCTATTAACTTAGAGGGTAATATCCTCATAGGATGTATGCCTTAAATAAATTTCGCTAAATGGCTTAGAAGGCTAGTAGCGATTTTGTTATTGGCTTAGTGGGCAATACCCTCGTAGGGTTTGTGCTTTAAATAAACTTAGCTAAGTGCCTTAAGAGGCTAACAATGATTTTGCTATTAACTTAACTAGCAGTACCCTCATAAGGTGTGTGCCTTAAATAAATTTTGCTAAGTGTCTTAGGAGGCTAGCAACGATTCTACTATTGACTTAGCGGGTCATACCCTTGTAGGTGTGCGCCTTAAATAATTTGACTAAGTGCATTGAGAGGTTAGCAGTGGTTCTGCTATTAACTTAGTGAACAATACTCTCATAGGGGGTGCTTCAAATAAATTTGGTTAAGTGCATTAAGAGGTTAGCAAAAATTCTACTATTAACTTAGCAGACAATACCCTTGAAAGGTGTGTGCTCAAATTCGCTAAGAGCCTTAAAAGTTCAACAATGATTTTACTACTAACTTAGCGGACAATACCCTTGAAAGGTGTATGCCTGAAATAAATTTAGCGTCTCAAGAGACTAGCAGTTGATCTGCTATTAACTTAGTGAGTAGTACCCTCGAAGGGCATGTCCTCAAATATATACAATTTATGTATGTTAAATGGCAAGATGTTATAAAATCAATTATTGCATTTCGTACATTATGTGTGTGACGATAGGTCCTAGTGAATTTATTTCTAATTCTAGGTTAATTAATTGAAATTTATTTCTAATTAAAACCCTATTATCTCATTAAGTCATGTTATAGATTCCCCTATTAGATTTGACTCTAATCTGATAGATTTGTGTCATCTTATTTCTAGGATTGCATGCAACTCCAATCAATTACGCAATATCTAATCTTAAACAGGGTCTATTCAACCACCGATTTAAGCACATCGAACATGGATCAATATTCTAGAACTATCAAATCAAGAATTAAACACACATAATTGAGAACAAGAAACTGAGTATTTGTAACAATCCGATTTTGACCCTAGTTGGAATAGTAGTTTCATGACCACAAATCCAACTCCGAAAAATATTTTAATATTATTCTCTGTGTCTTTGATATGTGAATTTACATCTATGAAAATTCTGTGATTTAATCTGTCTGTTTCTGTGCTTAATTATGAAAAATGATTAAATCGCGTAAAGTGTAAAAGTTGAGTGCTAGATGCTAAAGCACATATTTGGCCTGGCTTTTAAAATAAAATTCCTTGCATGTCAAATTTACCATTTGTTTCAATGGTGGACAAAAATGGTCATGTAGTTGGTGAATTTAATGTTATATCATTAAGGGCAAAATGGTAAAAGGTGATTATAATGCTTATTATAATAAAATGAAAACAAAAAGGTGGCTTATAATCATGCATATTAGCCGAAAATCAGCCAAAGAAAGAAGGGTTTGAAGTTTTTGTACATTTGGCACTTTGGTAGCTAAATTGAGGTATGAAATTTGTTCGGTTTTTGATAATTTCTACGTTTCTGTGATCGTTACTTCGTGTTCTTCAAAACTCATGTCTAAATTTCTATTTCTGTTAAAGATTTCATGAAATGCCATTGTTGATATCATGAGTTTTGTGATGTTTTTGAATGAATTATGAAGGCTTGGTAGATGGTTCATAAGTTTTGTCTTTGAGTTTTTGATGAAATTGAGCTATTTGGGTTAAATTTTGAAAATGAGGTTTTGAAGGACTAAATCGTGAATTGAACATGTTGTATTGGCTTATATAGAAGCCATGAAAATTCAGCTAGCCCTTGTTGCAAAAAAAATTTGAATATTGGTGATTTTGTGAAAAATTGACTAAATTGTCAAAGTGTGAAAATGTAAGGGCTAAAATTTAAAGTGTCCTAAATATGTGTATATGGATTAAATTGAATGAAATGAATGATTTAATGGTTGAATTTGTATTGTATTAGATCAAGAACAAAGAAAATCAGACTTAGATCGGGGGAAGTCTAAAATAGTTGAATAGTCGACTCGTTTTATCCGAAATCCGTCCGAGGTAAGTCAAATTACTATTACGTGTTAATTGAAATAAATTCTGCACTGTAATCTGTATTGGATGGCCTTGAGTGCCTGATGAATATCTTTGGAGTAAAGTATGATAATATGTTAATATCTGAAAAGCTCAGATGTTTCTAAGAAAAGTTGACATCCGTTCGAGACATCGTAAGATCGTGTGCGGGACATGAGCCTCAATTAAGATTTACATATAAGACCATGTCTGGGACATCGGCATCGTATCTGATTTCGTGTAAGACCCTGTCTGGGACAGAGGCATCGATATTGAATTACATGTAAGACCACGTTTGGGACGTCGGCATTGTACTTATTTATGAGCATCTGTATCGTTTCTAACCCGTCTAATGATAGCATACGAAATATGAGATTGAGTATATGAAATGTATAACCTATGCAGGTACGTTTGTATCGTACTAAATTTTCTGAATATGAAAAACTCTGTCTCTGTGAAATATGTATGGAAATGAAGCATGACATATATGCAAACAAAGGAGCATGGTTAAGTTTATGAATTATTCTATGAAATGGTTATGAATCTATATGGTTGAATTGTACTTATATGCTTTAGTAGTTAGACCAATTGTATTTGGCTTACTAAGCTTTTTGTAGCTTACTCTGTGTGTTTACTGTCTGTTTTACAGTTATCGTAGCTACTAAAGGCTCGGGGATAGTCGAGGATTGTCACCACACTATCGATCTCATTTTGGTACTTTTGAAAGTGTAAATATTTTGAAGTATGACATGTATAGGCTAGAAGGTCTATGTATATAAATTTTTATGTGTATATATTATGCCATAGGAGTTGGCTAGCAAATGAAATGTTGTATATTGTTTTGGTATTTGGTTGATTGTGCCAAATGATGTATGGTTGTAGTGTTTTATGAGCTAATATGTTTTTGTTATAATGAAGCATGTTTTGAGCATAGAATTGGTTGAAAATTGTTGTATGAATGTTGTTTAATATGGCTTGTAAGGATGACTTCTAAAATGGGTGGCAAATTGGTTTAAATCAAGCTTGCATGGTGCCACACGGTCAGGGGACACGGGCGTGTCATGTGGCCGTGGGCTAGAGTCAGTAGCTAGCTAAGTATCACACGGCCATAGCACACGGGCATGCCTATTGGCTGTGGGTGAAAGTCAGTATGGTTACCCTATTTTGGCACGGTTGGTTCACATGGGTGTGTTTGATGCCTGTGTGAGGCACACGGCCTGGTTACACGAGCGTGTGACCTCAACTGTAACACCCTTAACCCGTATCCGCTGCCAGAACAGGGTTTCAGAGCATTACTACCATTTGCAGATCACTTAAAAAAAATTTCACTTAAATACTTACCGATTCAATGCATCAATAAATATATTACCATTGAATCAATGGCTTGGCACTTGCCTAAGCATCAACAACAACACTTGTTAGTGTACTTACACTTATTTCATATAAATTCTTACTTTCTCAATATGTCATATTTGAATTTAATACTCGTCTTAACTTACATATTTTTCTTATATTAACATATAAAAGATAATCTCATATGTACATGTCATGATACATATCATTCTCTTACTGTTTCTTTAATAACATATATCATTCATTTCATTATATCAATATTTCATATACCATATACTTTCCACACCATGTGTCCATATAATATGTACAAATCATAATATAAATTCAATACAAAGATAAATGATTGATGAGCTCATTAATTCCATAATTTTCATGTTTTTCCATTTCTCATATTTATCCCGTTGAATTTCTCGGAATTTCGATGATTTTCAGAGGTACACTTTTAGTGTACAATTTCGGGTCCGTTAATTCGTACACATATGGATATACCCTTTTTCCAGATAGCACACTCCCGCGAACCTCATCCTTACAGCGGGATTACCAGTCCAGACTAAATCCCCTGTAATATAAACTCATAGAGTATTGTCGGGATTACCAGTCCAGGCTAAATCCCTTGCAACGATAATTACTCTAATGAGCTTGGATCTGAATTACCAGTCCAGGCTAAGTTCAGACCCTAATTCAAATTTACCCGTCTGGGCTAAATCCATTTTCAACATATTCTTCAGGAGGGCATATCAGGATAAGATCACCCGTCCAGGCTAGATCTTTTTTACCATCTCGAGCTATTTAATGGGAAGCTTATAAAGAGCAATATCGGGAAGTTAATCCGGGCTATAACGGGAAGCTCAATAGAGCAGAAATTAGGTAGTTCATAAAGAACCATATCGGGAAGCTCACGAAGAGCCTATCGGGAAGCTCACGAAGAGCCTATCGGGAAGCTCCAGATAGCCATATATCGGGAAGTTCAAGCGAGCACTATCGGGAGGCTCACAAAGAGCCTATCGGGAAGCTCACAAAGAGCTATATATCGGGACGCTTTTAAGAGCTACGGTGTGTCCTCAACACATGCAGATCACAATCTATCGGGACACTCCGAAGAGCTATAATGGGAAGCTCGCAAGAACCATATAACGGGAAGCTCGATAGGGCTAATATCGGGATGCTCTTTCGAGCTATGGTGTGTCTGCAACATATGCAGAACCACAACCAATTCGGGAAACTTACATCCATTGATTTTCCTTTATTCAACGGGATTTATCATTTTATCGGGCATTATCAAATATATCCATATCAATTTCATATGCATGACAAAAATACAATTCACAAGTATAATCATGAATTCCATTCCATTCAACCGGGATTTATTTTCAATTTATATCGAGTATTATCAATATTTCATCAATTATCATGAATTGAACATTCAAATCATATTTTCATCACATAACCACATATTTCAAGTGTTTAAAAATACAATTCAAGTTACACAAACTTACCTCATTGATTGTTTGTGTTTATAATGTCATTAATCCGATATCTTTTCTTTTCCACGATCAAGTCTCGTATTTGTGTCGTCCGGATCTTTATAAATAAATTTGATCATCATTTTCATTCATTTCATATTCTAATGCATTTAATTAATGCTCTAGGCAAAATTACCATTTTGCCTCTAAACTTTTAATTAATGATGATTTCATCCTCAAGGTCAGAAAAATAAAATTCTTACAATTTAATTTTTATTTCCAGCTATTATTATCATACATATCGATAAAAGTCCATGAATTCTATAAAATATCGTAATTTTTTATAATTTCAACACTTTTCAATTTAATCCCTAATACATGTTTTCCCGATCTTAAACTAAATTAATAATTTCATTAAATTTTGTAATTTAAATAATAAAATAATCCATTTCATGCAATTTGGTCATTTTTGACATTTTTACAAAATTACCCATAAAGTTTTACTTTTATTCAATTTAGTCACTGAGCCTAAAATATGCAAATTAGCCATGCTAGATGAATATTCATACATACTTTTCCTCCTCCTCCTCTCCATTCCACATCCTTAATGTAAATAACACACTTGTAAGTAACCTTATCCATAATTTTCACTAATTACTTATGTGAATATTCAAGCTATCCACCCGTGTCATAGTCACTAAATTATTTATATCTGAAGATAAGGAACTCCAAATTAAGATCCGATAATTTTCCCTGAAAATAGACTCACATATATTCTTATCATAAAAATTTCATAATTTTTGGTTGGGCCAATTAATACAGTTTATTCGTTGAAGTCTCCCCTATTCTGCTGTTTGACAGTTCCGACCCTTCTTCACTAAAAATTAATTATCTCCTCGTACAGGATTCGAATGATGTTCCCGTTTGTTTATATTGAGAATAGACTCATTAAGGGTTATAAAAATATAAATTTAATCCCATAATTATTTTTATCCAATTTTTTATGATTTTACAAAGTCAGAACAAGGGAGCCCAAAATCATTTTGACCTTGTCTCACAAATTCATCATATCTCATGATTTACAATTCCATTGCTTACATCATTTCTTCTATAAGAAACTAGACTTAATAAGATTTAATTTAATGTTTTATTCATCCTATAATTAGATTTCTACAATTTTTGATGATTTTTTAAAGTTAGACTACTACTGCTGTCCAAAACTGCTTTAGTGCAAGATATTAGTTATCATGTTATAACACCCTTATTTTCTTTTTCTACACCATTTTTTCATTATTTTCTCTTATTTTCTCTTCACTAACATGACAAGAACATAAGACCATATATAAGAAAACTCTACTATAACATTATTTCCATGCTTTGTCAATAATAACAAACTTAAAAACATATTGAAATCTTGATGTACTTACCTTGTTCTATTGACACCAATCTTTAACTTATTTTCTCTCTCCTCCAACTTCTATTTCTTGAATCCAACTTGATATTATAACTCCCCATGGTCTTCTTAACATTTTTCTCTCTTAGTAGCTATAGAAATTCTTTTGATATCTAGGTGAAAATAGTGAATTTTTGGTGGAAAGACCAAATTGTAAAGAAAAGAAAATTTCTTTCTTTTCCTTCTCTTCTAACGTTGATTGCATGCATGAAAAGAAGATGAAAATTCTTCATCTTTCCTTCCTTTTATACTAAATAATTAATAATAAAATAATAAAATATCTCATTAAAATAATATATATCTAATTAAATAATTATAAAATATCATCAACATCATCATTACTTTCTAGATTTCTCTCTCTTCCAATTGACCATTTTGCCCTTTATTATCTTTTAAAATTCCATCCTTGAGTCATCATTTAATTTGGTAAAATTGTAATTTTAGTCCCTCATAGTTCTTCACCTATTCAATTTGGTCCTAATTCATCCATTTTCCTTAGTTTCTAGATCATTCCACTCTTAAAATATTTACACTATTGGTCCTTCAACTTTTTCATATTTACACTTTAATCCCTCAAATTTTGAGTATTTATTCTTGTGTAACAAAATTTTTCTCACTTTTACAATTTAATCCTTTCTTGAATTAATATATCATAATATACTTCTCAATATTGACATAACTTAAAATTTCCTTTTGTCACTTTATTTTCTTATTTTACTATATCAATGATAATATCTTACTATAAAATTTTCGTGGTATTACATCAATGTAATTAAAAAAAATTCTATGTTTTGAATTTTATGATTATGTTCGGTTTAGCTCTAACCGTTCTTAAATGTATTTTTAGGTCTCGTAGACATATTTAGAGATGATTGCTTATGAAATGATGTTAAAGAATATCTGTGATTCTGAATTGGTCCGAAATGTTCTGTTTGTTTGGTAATGCCCCTTACCTATTCCGGTGACAGATACGGGATAGGGGTGTTACAGTATTTATTAAGTAAAATAAAAATCAAATGATAGAATCCATCATAGGGTTCATCTCTTTTAGGTATTTAGAAAATTAGTTCATGCTAAAAAATAGAAACATCCAAGATACAGTATAACCGAAAGAAATAAATAAACTCATGATAACTTCCTAAATCTTGACGGAAATCTGTTTCAAAGTTGGCTTCAATGGTGTTTTTTGAGTTGTTTTCTTGAATATTTTATGACGACTTTCTCTCATCTTTTTTTTTTGTCATATATACGTCTTAGACTACCCGAAAAACCTAAAATCACGATTTTTCATTGTTCGGTGTGTAATTCCGTGAAATCGACATGGCCTACCACATGTCCTTGTGGGTCACATGACCATGTGGTTTGGCTGTGTGGAATGGTTCAGCCCATGTGGCTCTTGCAGCTTGCTCTAACGCTCTGGTTTTTGCTCGATTTTCGCTTCTTTTGCTCCCAAGTGCTCTAGTAAGCATTAAAAACCAAATTTAAAGGATTAGGAGCATAAAATTCACTATTAAAATCGAATAATCACCCAAAAATGCATTAAAAATGAGGTTTAAATATGTTACTTTTAGCACTTACCAATAACTCAAAAATGCATTTTTTTACAAATCCTAAACTTGATCAAAACTTACTTATTTCAAGCCAAAACATACATATATCAACCTCCTAAATAACTAACCAATATGTCATAATGGCCCTAATACAGTAACAAGGTTATAACAACATTACAAGTTATTCAACTAAATTGGTACCATTCTATACCATACATTCAATTCAAATATACTAATTAACATGTGTTACCATCACAATTTCATACCAAAACAACCACATTCAAATTAGCCATTCAAAATGCTTCATACATAACTTACCATAAACACATTCAAAATAGGCATACTATATGGACCTTTACATCCTTGTCCAAATTCAACATGTATCTAATCTAGAAACCTAAATACATGCCACATAACCGAAATTAGAATAATTTGAGATTTATCGAGACTGAAGTTGGGTAGTGTGAGCTCTGGGGTGATCCAATTTACCAAGTTCCGTAAAACGTCAACTACAAAAAATAGAAAATGAAACAAAGTAAGCATTACTAATGCTTAGTAAGCTCATAGGTACTTAAACGTTAAACTTACTTCAATTCATAATTAAGCATACTGAAACTACCAATTTAACTAAGTTCTGTCACAACATTTCACATTCATATGGTGAGCATTTCGTATACAATCATATACCTATCAATTCACTCAGTACAATATAATTCAATATCATTTCATCAAATCTGTCAAACATTTACTCAATCCAATCATATGTAATAATTATTTGTTTAAACACATCCATTTCCATTCATAACATAGAATCTGTCAATACATTTCATTTTAAACAACTAGCCGGATGAACCAAATTAATAGATATGGATATGCAAGTAACTACACCACACCAATAGGCACCAAAGTGTTGGACAGTAGGCATCGAAGTGCTAAATAGTAGACATAATAGTGAAAATCAGTTGCATCGAAGTGCGATTCCATATAAGCATGCAACTAAACCTATTGACATGCCAATTGTATCCTATCTTATGTTCATCCGGACACAATTTAACATATCATAACCACCTTTTACAATTCAGTCTTTTCCTCACCTTAGTATACTAAATTGTTTCATTAACAATATAATTACACAATCCAAAATTCATAATTCAAATATATACAATACATTTATACATATAAACCTGCCATATGAACTTACCAAGTAAGATTAGAAACAATTGAAGTGCTAGGGACTAATCTACAATTTTCTCTTTTCTTCGATTATTTACTGGTTGGTTCAATTCTTGATCTATATCGTAATTCATTTCAAATTATCAGTGCTAATTACCTCACAACATTTTATTTAATGCATATGATATCCTATTATTATTTTTCATAATTTTTGTAAAGTTTTACAATTTATTCAATGTAATTCCTAAAACTGGAACAAACATATCTTTCACATTTAAGCACCGTTTTACAATCCCGATTTCAAATACACCTCTATACAGCTCTCAAACACCTATATTTACAGAAATTTCATTCTAATTTCGAAATCATTACACTTTAGTCTCTGTACTCAAAACTAACAAATTTCTCTTTACAAAATAGTTATATTTCATATCTAAGCTTCAAATTCTACCATTTAACATCCAAAAAACTTCAAAAGAATCAATGAAAACTTTTAAAATCTTTGACAATTTTACAATTTAGTACCCAGGTTAGTTGGATTAAGCTACAATGATATTGAAAATATAAAATTTACAAAAAAAACAGACTTAGATTGAACTTACATGCAAAGGCAGAATAATTTGAATGGTTGGAAGCTTTTCTTTCTGTTAACAATGGTGAAAAATCAGTGGAAGGATAATTGGAAAAGATGATAACCTTTAATTTTATGTTTTATCATATTTTATTATTAATTTAATATTATAATTAACATGTTTTCAATTAAAACACACTAACTGTCTATCACTTTCTACAAAGTGGTTAATTTTCCATATAATACCCTATTCAGTTACATTTTAAGTCATTTATCTAATAAAAATCTATAACGATTACAATTTACAATTTTTACGATTTAATTTTTGTACACTAATTAACCACTAAATCAATAAAATTACTATATTAAAATTTAATATAACTATGTAATAGACTAATAAATATTAATAAATGATATTTATTAACTTAATCATTAAAATCAAGATTCCAAAATTACCATTTCTATACTACTAAAAACCAACTATTATGCTAACAATTTTTAGAAAAATATATCAAAAACTTAATGGGGAAAGAGGATTCACTATTTATTAGAGGCAAATTCTAGAGTTGTGAAGAATTTGCATGACTTCATCTTCGAGGCAACGTGACATAATTGAAAAAGCAAAGCTCAGTTCTTTCTCTATAAAACAAAGAATAATTTAGTCTTCCAATTTCTCTATTTAACTATGATTTTGAGATTAGAAAATGTTTTTTAAATATATAAAGAAGCACATTAATTATAACAGAACTTGAAAAAAATGTATATAAAACAAAAATGGTGCAAATCAAGATAAAAGTTGCTGCTTGCAATAGATTTATTTATGGGTTAAGTTATTTGTCTAGGCTTAAAGGTTTGCCTAAAATTTATGAAAGTTTTAGTAAAATATTAGGCTCGAAAATTAGGCAAAAAATAAGTCCATTTAAAATATGAGTCGGGCTCGAGTTTGAACATTCAAGGCCCAAGCCTGACCAGAACCGAGTTGTTTTTAAGTTTATAATATTTTATATTATGTAATTTATAACAATTTTATAAAAATAAACTTATATTAAATATATAATACTACTCTAATATAAACATTGTTAAGATGTCTATATAAAAAATTCAATAAAAAATTATTAAATATTAAAATAAAATAATAAAATAATTATAATTTTTTCAAATAATTATATGGACAAACCTAAAATGGGTTTAAGTTCGCCATTTATAAATATGAACCAGTTTGGGAAAAATTTTAGGCATATATTTTAGACCATGCTAGGCTTGGGCAAGCATAAAACATGTTAATATCATACTTAAGTCTGACTTGATTCAACCCATGAGCACTTTGATTAAATTTTTTGAACCATCTATTAAAATTCAATTTGGGTCAGTTCGCTTTTGGTTTTTTCATATTAATTTTTTGTTTAAGATTTTTAGACTTATTTTTGACAAAATAAACTTTGCTTCATAACTTTTAAATATTATTTGATAAAATTTTAAAGTTCTTTTCATAAATATTTCTAAAAAGCAATAAATTTTCAAGAATATTTAAATTATTTTCACCATTTTAAATATAAAATATTTATTTCTATTTAATAAAAATAAAATTAATTGTATATTAATAAAAATATAATTTAATTTAGTTTCGAGAATCACAATTTTAACATTACATTTCATAAATTATCCAAACACAATTTTTAAACTTATACTTGATAAACCGTCCAAATACTTCGGTTGAATTGATTTTCAAATTGAGCCATTAAAACTCTTTCACTTATAAGAATATTTGAATATTAATTTTAAATGAAAATAAAATCATATTATTATTATATTTATCAGTGGACCAGTACCAGATTCCTATAGTAAAAGTTTAAACCTACCGTAAGTGACGATTCCACTTCTTTTTTGGTTTTTGATTATTTTTATAAATAAAATTGAGTTTATTATATTTTTAATTTTATTTTATTTATAAACTAAAATCGTAATAAACATTAAATACTTAAATTTTAATATTAAAAATTGTTGTTTTTTAATAAAATTCTTATTAGTATTTTTTATTAGTGGCGCACTATTACGTTGCTAAAGTAAAAGGCAAAAGGCCTAAAGAGAGAATATTTTTCTACTTTTGATATTTTATGTCCTTTTTATGTTAAAGTATTTCTTTTTTGTTCTGAACAACTTTAATTTGCAACTAATCAAAATTTTACTAGGAAATAAATTCATTGAAATATAATAGTATAAATATATAAAGATTCTAGTATTAATCTCCGTATTTTAAAAAAATTAGATTTAGTCTCTATACTTTTTAAATTTTCAAATTTTAATCATCGTCAAACGATAATTGTTTAATTCATTAAGTTATACTTTTTTCAAAATTTGATGTCGCAAATATATTATCATATGCAGGGGCGTAGCTAGGGGGAGGTCCCGTCCCCTTTAAAATGAAAAAATTTTTCATTTAAGCCCTTTAATTTTTTTTAAATTTTAAATTAGTAAATGTAAAATTACACTTTTCTCTCTAAAAATGATGAAAATTTGATTTAATACTTTAAAAAAATTATAAAGATATAGGCTATTAAAATAGTGAAATTGCATTTTTACTATCGTAAAAATAACAATTTAATTTTGGCCCCTTAAAAATATTTTCAATCTTCGCCTTTGATCATATGTGTAATGCTATGTCAGCTTATTATTTTCACATAATACTCACTAAAAATTTAAGCTAATGGATTAATGAC
Organism: Gossypium arboreum; assembly: GCF_025698485.1. Classification (NCBI taxonomy): domain Eukaryota; kingdom Viridiplantae; phylum Streptophyta; class Magnoliopsida; order Malvales; family Malvaceae; genus Gossypium; species Gossypium arboreum. Next base: position 134,853,034 of record NC_069077.1, read on the forward strand.
TGCCATTTCCAACAATATTGAAAACTCAAAATTCAAAAAGTTTAGGGATTTAGAATGATCTAATTGGAGAATATAAACTAATCCTATAACTATACACATGGTACATGACTAGTAATTGAATTTAACTGCTACTATTTGATTCAGTACTAAAATTTCGAAATTCAAAAAAAGTATAAGGATTAAAATTGACCAATTAAAAAGAACAAGGGTTAAATTTGATCAAATAAAGTATGTAGACTAAATCCATAACTTCTGAAAGTATAGGGCTAGTAGCATAGTTTAACCTAAACTTTATTAACGAATTTAATACATAAATAAAATATTTCAAGTATAATTTAGTACAATAAATTATATATATACGAGTTATAATTCTTTCATGTTATTTGTTAGATAAACTATTTTTATAAAATACACACGATTTTTATACAATTACAAGATATTTCATGCATTTGTGTGGTGAATGTGTATTTCATCATATTATAAAATTACAATCGTGTTTAAATTATTTTATAAATTTTGATAATTTATAGTTATATAATTTAAAAATTCAATATTCATGCTAATTTTGTGTTTTATTTATATTGATATAAAATATTTGATTGGGTTGATGTCATAAATTAACTGAAAATTAACTCAATTTGAAATGTTTAAAAGTTATTGAAAAGAACAACAAATATTGTTGCCAAGGGTGAAGCTAGAAAATTTTTTAAAGCAATGAAATTAAATTGTAATTTTACGATAGTAAAAATATAAATTTACTATTTTAATAGCCTATATTTTTATAATTTTTAAAAGATTAAATTAATTTTTATTATTTTTAAAGGACTAAAATTTTTATTAATTTAAAATTTTAAAACTTTAAAAACTTAATTGGAATATTTTCCATTTTGTCAGCCGGCGTCTGCTGTTGCAAGAATATTTATGTTTTCTTTTTAATAATTTATATAAAATCTTTAAAAAGCTACTTAAATATACAATACGAGAAAAAGGTATGACTAAGGGCAGCCATAAGTTTTGGCTGTCTTAATTAAATGAGGTAATAACAATTTTAGTCTCTTTCAATTATAAAGTATTCAATTTAAGTCATTTTTAAATAATTTTTTCACCTTTATCCTTCCAAACTTTTAAATTTTATTTCAATCACAATACCAAAATTCCGTTTTCTTCATTGATACCAAGATTTGAACCTTAGATAAATTATAAAAAATATAAAATTTGTTTCAACTACTGATTCAATCTTTTTTAGTTTAATCTAATTGATTCGTATCAATTCATCTATCAATCAATTTTTTGTCACTCTTTAAGTTGATATCCTGATTTATTCTAGATCGAACTAGTTTGGTTCGGTTCAAACAAGAAAGCTCAATAACTACTCCAAGGTAGCGGTGGTAATAGTTCGGTTTGATTAAATTTTTTGAATCATCTATCATATTTCGGGTCAATCGGTTCAGCTTATTAGTTCGAATTTTTAGATTTAAACAAAATGATCTTTGTTTTATAGCTTTTAAATATTATTTAAAAATATTTTTTAAAAATTCATAAATATTTCTAAAATAATAAATTTTCAAGAAGTTTTAAATTTTTTCATTTTAAATATATTTTTATTATAATAATTAAAATTAATTATAAATTAAATAAAAATGAAATTTAATTCAATTTTCGAATAACCATAATTTATTTACATATTATAAAATGTTCAAATACAGTAGTTTGAGTCGATTTTTGATTTTTCTTGCTCAGAATTTCAAAGAGTTGTTAAATATTTAAATTTAATGATAAATATATTTTCTATAATTTTTATCCACATATAAGCTGGTTTTTAAAAATTTCTATTATTTTTGTTGGTATTTCATTTAATATTATCGGACAGGATTTGACCGAAATATCCCTACAGAGTTCAGACAGGCGGGTTGCTTACGTGTCGTCTGATGAGGAAGCCCCGCAACCAAATATTTCTGGTTTTGCAGACCCATGCCCTACGCTTTCGATAGTGCTCTCTCTCCATATATATAGGTTTCCAGAAAAAATATTTATGCGAGAAAGGAGATTCTCGGCATCCAAGCGCTTCTCAGACCAGGAGATACACTTTTGTTCTACGAATTGGAGTAGATCTGGAGAACGAGCAAGGAGTTTTCCACGTTGCTCGAGTGAGTTCTCCGGATTCGGTGATGGTGCCGTCGCCGGAGCATCGCCGGAACTCGTCCTTCGCCTCTTCATCTTCTTCTTCCGTGGAGGTTCCAGTGAAAAGTGAGCAAGAAATATGTATCGATGCTAAACAGATGGATAGTAGCAGAGATTCCCTGGAAGCCGCTAGTGGCGATGATTCTCGCGCTGGAGTTGATCGCAGTGCAATGAACAACGGTGGCGCCGAGTCGTCCGGTGCGTTAAGTTCTCTTCATGAACTTCGTTCCGCTTTAGCAATAGGATTCAAAATCCGAGCGTTTTGTTGCACAGTTTGTTTCTGGACTTCCTCAAATTACCTTTGGTCAATTTTAACTGAAATTTAGACCTGATTTTGACTTCCTCAAATTTATTGTTCTCTTATCTTTGAATTTTTATGTTCGGCGTTCTACTTGCCTAATGCCTTTCTCGGACCTTTCATTTCATTTTTGTTAAATTTGATAGTGTATTTTGCTTTTCATTGAGTTGTATTATCTGGAAGAACAGTTCATTGCTGGCTTATGCACTAAAAGATTTAAAATTGAAGTTTATATTGGATCTTTCCTCGGGAAAATAATAGTGACTTGTGTATAGAAAAGTACATCAGGGATATGCGTTATGCCTGACCGTTGACAGGAGAGAAGTAAAAGGGTAAGAAAAGAAAGGGGAAAGGGTGTGGGAACTAGGAACAAGACGAGAAAGTTTATAGGAAGGAAATAAAAGCGAAGGGAAGGATTGAGATTGAATGTCAAATATAATATATTATTTTAATGATGTAAAATTTGTATTTTCATTCCTCTGTATTTGTGACGGATTAGATGTTCTAAGCATGGATTGAGGAAGAACACTGCCTTTCACCCGTCTTATTTTCCAAACTTAACTTGTAAATGATAAACCCAATTATCTTGTATCGTTCTTCTTTTCCTTTTCTATTTCCTTCTATTTTAGAAGTTTGCTTTCCTTTATATGGTGAACAACATTAGTCTTGCAGTTAGACTGTACTTCCTGTTATGCAATGGATAAAAAGGAAAGCAAGTGTATTGTCAGTTTGTCACATCTGTTGCTTCATCCACATATCTGACTGGGGTATTGTTAGTAAAAAAGGAGGAGGAATTTTTGGTGATGTTTAGGTAATAAAAAGAATTGACTTTTCTATTGGATGTTTTAAATAGTCTAACTGTCAAGGACTTTTGATGGTGGCTACATCATGTAGGTCTGCCTTCATGCAAGTTTGGCTAATAGGCGTGATATCAATATTTTTTGGAGTGCCAATTTGAGATCCTGGTACTCATTTGGTGTGGCTTATTCAATAGAATCAGCTATAAAGTATGCGTTGATATCAGGTCTATTTTAGCTAAGTTTGAAGGTGATAGCAAGGTGTCAAGGTGGAGGTAAGTTAAATTTAAGACCAAGCACCTTTGTAGTTCCTTTAGAACATCTATCATTTTGGAAGATAAGAGTTCCTTTTATAGATTGGAACTCCAATGCTGATGGATATCCACATAGACACATAAAAATACACAGACAAGCACAAATGTGGATGGGTTGATATTTATGCTTCTGTTATTTATGTTCAATTTGAGAAAATGCTGCCATCAGTTAAAAATTCCGTGTTAATGAAGTTAGAAGAAACTTTTTTACTTTAGGTTACATAGAACAGATGTTCAAATGCTTCAATGTCGTTGAAACCTGAATAGGTTCGGTACATGTGAGAATTGCTGGATAAAATGTCAAAAAATGTATTTTCCCCCATTTTCCGTTTGGATATAGCAGTATACAAGGAGTTGAGTGCCTATAGTTGGTAGAATCAAGGTTAGCGGAAAACTATAGTTGGGAAAGTTTTGCAATTTCTGTTGAGGGGGCCTTATTCCTGCTTCTAAGCTTTCAGAGGAATAATACTGTAACTGAGCTTTTCTTTATTTTCTCTTTGTTATATAGAGGCTTAAATTTCTTATATATATTTCTTACTACATTCAGGCACTATTCGTAGAAGTTACTCAGAGGTTGGAACATCGCCTGTGGGTATTTCAAACATTGAAAAATTGGATTCAAGTCAGCGTAAACTGGAAATTCCAAAAAATGAAGCGCAAAGGCATCGGAACATACTTGCTGAAGAGGCAGCTCAGATTTTTGACAATAATCTACCTGCCCAACAGAAGGTATTAAGTTCTCTGGATGAATCACCTGTATGATTTCCTAATGTCTCAATTTATATTTATAAAACAAAAAATAACTCTTTGCTGCATGAGTGTTATTTTAGTTTTAGATATTTTTGGAGAATGATTCCATTATATTGATTATTCTAAGTGAAGAACATTTAAATACCAAAATGCATATAAGTTCTTGATAGAAACATTAAATAACTAATGGTTGAACTTGAAGAGGAATGTTTAAATTGTTTTCTTCTAGATGGATGATTGCTTAAGGATTTTGAATCACAAATAGTGCTAAATTGCATTCCTCTAGTATATGATGTTGTATTTGTAAGCATGAATACGTGACATATAGTGCTCAATATGCTGGAATTTTTTTAAAAATCATTTCAAGCACCTGACAGTCGTGGGATGGATATGCTGATGACATGATAGAAACAGTCCCATCATTTACCAAAAGAATAAGATTCCCTGTTACACAAGAAGGGAGAAATTGCCATCCTTGTCAACATCAACACTATCTAAATCGCGATTTAGTTTGGGTTGGTGTGCGCAAGGATTGTTTCAACATTAAAAGGGAGACAACAGAGAGAGACTGAAAATGATGTGATGGAGTGCTTCTTGTATTCTATCATCTGATAAAAGTGGACTGCACCTTTGAAGGAGCAGAAAAGTATGACTTAATGTAGTAGTTGAGTTGGAAGTAGGTTTTAAAACCGGGCCATGTCAAGCAGGCATCTGGTTAGTTTGAAGGATTTCATCATTAATGTCTATTGACAAGAATAAAAGATGCCTCAGTTTCTTTAACGCACAAACACCTTGTCTTGCTTGCATCCTAAGCTTTTGAGAAATTTTGTGTACGTTAGCTAATTCTTACTTAACCATCCCTCCCAGTGGGGCTGCGGTTGTGTCTCTTCCTATAGTTGGTGGAAAGGGCACGTAGTCTAGTTGTGTTGCAGTACTGCTTGTGTGACCATCGCTAATTGTTGATTTTCTCAAACTATAGAGTAGGGTTTTCACTTGTTCTTGCATTTGGAGACTCATTAACTGGAGGTAGTGGTTTATATGGTTCTTCAGATCGGCACATCCACCAAGGATTTCATAGAAGCTCGCACTGTGGTAGGCTTTGATGCCAACTTGTTAAGAATACGTGAATATTATTATGTCTCTGGACGATTGATGGGGAAGTCGAAATCAATTGCCTTCCCTTTATCTCAGTTCCTAGATCGACTGTGATTGATAGCTCAGCTTGTCAAAGGGAGACCAAAACCTTAGGACTTGTTGGAGCGTAGGGTTTTTTGACCGAAATTCTGCTTAGGTTTTATTAAATAGAGAATACAATAATTAAATAAATTCCTACCAAACACAGCTTCTTTTATTTTAAGTCCTGCCTAACTTCTCCCAAGAGTCCTATGTCCACAGCAGTATTCTTACATGTTGCTTGATGAGTGGTTTATTGATTACTGTGACAGCTTGATTACTTGAGGTGCACAACTGACAATGCTATAAATCTTATAAATCCGTGCAGCTTAACTTGTTGAACAGAATAGCTACTGTGAAAGATGATGGGACTGTGGAGTTTGAGGTCCCTGGAGATGTTGAACCCCATGCTCTTGGTGGTGGACAGAGAGACGTATATACTGAAGTTGCTGAAGAAGAGTCACTTGAAACGGAACTTCAGTATATTCCTCCGTTGCAAATAGTGATGCTTATAGTTGGCACACGTGGAGATGTGCAGCCATTTATTGCGATTGGAAAACGTCTCCAGGTTAGGAATATTTTGTTTTTATGTGTTTCATTTTTGCTATTTAGCTAAACTCTTGGTTTGCTTATAGCCTTTTAACTTTTCTGTAACCTTGTTTGGGCTTCTGTTAACATGCTTGTAAATAAAAAATGGAGCAATTTCAACCAAAATTACTATGTTGAAATTTGAGGACTCAATTATTGCTCTTGTTTGTTTTAATTATATCTTTCTCTATTTATATATTAAAATCGAATTCTCTATATTTAAGATTGAGCCAGGGATTGCTTCTTTCTACTCACATTGACTTAGGGTAAACTAGATTAAAAAATCTGTTATAGTCCATAGAAAACAGGCTCTTTATGAGCAGTTTACTTATAGACTGGAAGTGTTGCACTTGGTGATGATCATTTAGGTAGTTTGCTGGCTTGATCAGGATCAAAGTGCTGCTTGCTGGGATCAGTATCATTACTTGTGAAATGGAGAGTGTTGGATGATTTTCTTTCTTTGTCAGTGTCTTAATTGCTCTGAATTAGTTTTGTCTTTTATATTAAAAATGAGATATTTAAAGGTTTTGGAGCCTTTTTTCTTAGGGTTTAGTGCAAAAGATGGTTTTTATGCAGTACCAGTTTTTCAGTTTTTCTAATAGTTATATGTTCCTTTGAAACCTTGTTGGCAACTACATGGATACTGCATTGCACCAAAAAAAAAAAAAAAAAAAGGAAGTGAAACAATTTTATGGTCACGCAGGATTATTGTTTGTTTAAAATGTTACCATTCAAAAGGATGTTTTGCATGCAGGACTATGGTCATCGTGTAAGGCTGGCAACTCATTCAAATTTCAAAGACTTTGTGCTGACTGCCGGACTTGAGTTCTATCCATTAGGCGGAGATCCTAAAGTTCTTGCTGGTTGTATGTACCTAACACATTATTTGATGATTTTCTGGTGCAATCTTCTAGGGATTCTGATTAGATTGTTTTGAGATGGTTCCTATATGTAATTAAAGTTAGTGCCTTGCTAAGCATTTAACACATAAATAACTGCAAGACATTTTTCATCCGTTTTTGCAGCAGTAGCACTGATTACTGAACCTTCTTGTTATTTGTAAGTTTGTCAATAACAAAGCTTCATATAAACTATGTAGGTGTTAAGTTACTTTTCAAAAAAAAGAATAATGTAGATGTTAAGTTGAAGATGTTCAGTATGCTCGAAGCAATATATGAATGAAATTGAATGTGATTAGTTGTTAAAAGTTCGGATGTCCTGCAGGGCTTCTTAATGATTTCCTTTTCCTTCAATTTTTTTCCCTGAGCAGATATGGTTAAAAATAAAGGCTTCTTGCCATCAGGGCCTTCTGAGATTCCTATTCAAAGAAACCAAATAAAGGAAATCATCTACTCTTTGCTTCCAGCTTGCAAAGATCCTGACCCTGATTCTGCTATCCCTTTTAAGGCAGATGCAATCATTGCAAACCCTCCAGCATATGGTTAGATGTTACTACTTCTCAAGTTATAATGGTGTTCTCTCTTCATATATGGCCATATATTCTTGAATGGACATGTACTCTTGCTTAAGTATGCATTTATGGATCTGAATAATGGAGATATTGTGGTTTTCTAAGACTTGTTGTTCTGGTTTCTACTTATTATGGATCTTTGCATTTATTTACGATACATACAATATGTAAAGGGCTTTTGGCAGTATAGATTATCATATTTAGATTTTTTCTTTTAGCACCCTGCTTTTAGCATCCTGGTGTAGTGAAAGTTTATGCATAAATCATAGCCGTGATGTGGAACAAGTAGATTCCTAATGACTTTTCGAAAAAAAAAAGAAGAAGGTAAATATCTAATGAAGCCTCCCAGTTGTCTATATTCAAGAAAAGATTCTGGTGGGAGAATGTGAAGATTTCTCTTAATGTACTGTTTATTCTTGCAGTTATGCATTGTAAATTGTTTCTGGAATATTAGTTTTATTCATGTTCAATATATTGGTTAAATATTCTGATAGAAACTTTGTCAATGCTGTTTAGGACATACCCATGTGGCAGAGGCATTGAAAGTACCAATTCATATATTTTTCACGATGCCATGGACGTAAGTCTTGTCTGGGTAATATTATCTATAGCTAAGCTAGATGTTGCTTTAACATCTCCAAAGCTAGCAGTTTACAATTGCCATTTCTTGTTTTGTATCAGTCTGTTGTTCTATTACATGGTTTAATGGGCACTCTTAGACTGCTTTGCACAATCCATTATTGTTTCCTCCAGGCCAACAAGTGAGTTTCCACACCCTTTGTCCCGTGTGAAGCAACCTGCTGGATATCGAGTGAGCTCTACAAAGTATATTCATATGTATCATTTTATTCTTTTGTTCTCCTTTTCTTATCTTGTTTGTTTGTGTTTGCTGCAGCTTTCTTATCAAATTGTTGATTCAATGATTTGGCTCGGGATACGGGACATGATAAATGATCTTAGAAAGAAAAAGCTGAAGCTGCGACCAGTCACATATTTGAGTGGTTCCCAAGGCTCTGATTCTGATGTGCCACATGGATATATATGGAGTCCTCACCTTGTTCCTAAGCCTAAAGGTAGTGGTTGGTATAAGTCTACTTGTAGTGTGCAAAACTCAAACAGAATTAACTCTGGGTTTTTAATAATCTTGGAGTTAATTTTATTTCATTTTTCAGTTCATGTTCTCTCGATTTATGTATTAAAGCAGGAGGATGTCTTTTTAGAAGAAACAATATATTCTTATGACCATACATGCTAGCAAGAATTTCTCAAACAGAAGGATTACACTTTCATTTTTCTCCTTCAGATTGGGGACCTAAGATTGACGTGGTAGGCTTTTGCTTTCTTGATCTTGCAACAAATTATGAACCTCCTGAATCACTCGTAAAGTGGCTTGAAGCTGGTCCAAAGCCTATTTATATTGGATTTGGTAGCCTTGTGAGTTTGATTTCTTTTCTCATTATCATTTGCTATATTCTGCTGTAGTTTGTGAGTTAGTTTTCCCTATTAAGTAGCAGATATTAATAGCAGTAGCTACTTGAGAATTTAAGGTTTTCTTTGCATTGTGAGTTGTGAGCTCCAACTATAAGTGTGATATTATTTATTAATATAAATCCCAAAACATTTTTGAGTATATAATGAATGGTTACTAGTCAAATTGGTTTCCCTGTCTAGGGTTTCTCTCTCTCTCTCTCTCTTTCTCTCATATTTTATGTTTACAATAAGTTGAGACCCTTGTTGTGTGGAGGGCATGGTCCACAATTACTAGCTTGGAGACATGCTGTTAATCTATATATTTCGTTCTTAATTATCAGTGCCCTTCTAGTGCTACCATATAAAACTTATATGGAACTGTAATGGAAAATGCCTGAATTTATTTCCAGAAACAATAGAAGTTGGTGGTCTGTGGAGGTACCTTACTGTGAAAAATATTTTCGGATAAAATTTCAAAGGATCAAAATGTGTTTTACTTATGATGTGCTTAGTAAACCTAATCTGCAAAGAACAAAATGATTGCTCATTTTATACAATAAAAACATATTGGGGACCACTAATTACATGAAATCTAGGATTTATCTAAGGGGTTTTATGTTAGAGTTGAAATACAATGCTAGCTGGCCTTGGGCAAAGATTACATATTAAGTTTGGTCTCTAGAGATGGGTTCCTCTCCTTTTACTGGTTAATATATCTATCAAGATATTAAGTAACATGTTGTCATGGTGAGATAGATTAAGAATTTTAGGTTGCATAAATTTTTTCACAACCGTTTTAATCAAAGCTAAGGACTTGGTTTTCAATGTTGATTAAATTGTTAAGGAGTTTTTGGCTTTACAAAAGCATTTCTCTTGAAATCTAAACCTTAAATCTACCGTGCTTGGTCATTTCCTGCTTGTTTTCTTTTTCTATCTTCTTCATACAGAAAGGTTTTTTTTTTAATTTCTTATGTTGAGGTTTTCTAAACTGTATTCTTCCAGACATCTGAAGTATGTTAGTTAGGGAAGCTGCTGAAATTCATAAATAGTAGTAGAATTTTGTATCATAACTTATGTACTGAAATTGCCAGCACCTTTATGTTGCAACCAGAAATTGCATTGCTTCTTTGTTTACTGAGTAAGCTATAATGTTGTGAGTCCTAAACATTCATTGACCACCTTGTGTAATCCTTTGAAGTAGCTCTTCTCCGATGAATGTGTCAAAAGTTCCTGACACAACTATATTTTGTTTGTTGTGGGCTGAGATCCAATTTTTTTGAAGTTTTTTGTTTATATTTCTGCTTTAATATGGTTGCTACTTATTCTCATCAATTATACCATTTTGATGGAGCAAAGTAAAATCCTTAGAGCAAGAATACTAGGGTTAAAATAGAAGTAAAATCCTTAGAGCAAGAATACTAGGGTTGAAATAGAAGTAAAATTCTTAGAGCAAGAATACTAGGGTTGAAATAGAAAAGTACGACAGAATTTAGAACCCTTTGTTGGTGTTCCTAGGGAATTGGCATTTTTGTCCATTTTGTTAAGCATAGGATTTGATAAAGATCTGTTTTCCAGCAAGTTTTGTATGACTTATTTGTGTTGCCATTATAAAGCCAAGGCTAATGAATGTGATAAATGACTGCATCATTTGATTCTTTTCCCTCGTTTCGAATAGAGATCCATCACATTGACCCTAAAAATAGATTTTTACCCTAATTATAGTGAATTAATATCACAGTTAAGTTGGTTGGTTGCTCTCGGATACTGTTCTCACTTGTTTGACCTTATTTATGCTTTTTACTTTTTTCTATGTATATGATCTTTTTTGTACTATTCCTTCTACTCATGTCAGCCTGTTCAAGAACCAGAAAAAATGACCCAAATAATTGTCGATGCATTGGAACAAACGGGGCAGAGGGGTATCATTAATAAAGGCTGGGGTGGCCTTGGTAGCTGTAAGTTTTTTTCTTTTTACTTATTATTATTATCCTAGTGCTCCTGTGCAATACTTTCTTAGCTTTTTATCCATTTATTCTCAGTGGCAGAACCCAAGGACTCTGTTTACTTATTGGACAACGTCCCTCATGATTGGCTGTTCTTGCAATGCATGGCTGTGGTGAGTCCATTACTAGAGTACTGCTTTTATGGGGATTCTTTCTCATTATATCTGTTTAGCATCTTTGCTTTTTTTGTTCAACCTGTTTAGCATCTTTATTCATAATCATATTCTATATAGTGGTTATAATGCATGGTTTGACTTCTTTTCACTCAGAATGGGCATGGAATGCTGCTTATAGTAAAAGTTTCTTTGAGAGCTATTGTCGGAATGTTTTCTGTCTTGTATTCCTGTCCTAGTTGTCTGAATTGATTACAAGTTCAACATTGGAAGTTTGCAAAGTTGCAGCCCTCCCCCTTTTCTTGTCTTGTAAAAAGGGAAAAAAGTTTCTAAATATTTTGAAACTACTATCACTTTGGTTAGCTCCTCAAACTTCACATATCAGCTCTTTTCATCATAACATGACTGTTATTATTTTTGGAAAAACACTTTTCTTTTTCGTGATGGACGCCAGCTGAGGCAACCTTTTTTCATCCTAGAGGAAATGTGTGCAAAGATTAGGGTTTCTGGGTGAGGTCAAATTGGTGGTGTTTAATAAATTTTTTTAAGAACTTTGAACAAATATCTGCCTATACTTTACACTTTTAGATATTTTGGTGGTATTTAAATACATTGATGGATATCTAAGGTATGGTGGGTGCTCAATAACATAATGGTATGTCAACTAAGCTTGGCATTCAAGGGTAGTGCAGGTCATGATACAAGATTAGAGCAGAAGCTGAGTGGTGCTAGTAACACATAATGTAGAAACTAAATTACCGGAGTATAACCTGCTTATGTGTAATATGAGGCTATGCAAGTATTTGATCATGCTGATTAATCAAATTTTTAATTGGATCTCTTACAATTTTTGATGTCGATGTGCTTCTATGTTCATTTTCTTGAAGTACCAACACCTGTCTCTGACATGTATGAGAATATGGAAATGAGGATGTCACCCTTCAAGGATCCTCCAAATACATGGAAAAACTTCAAAAAATTTGAACATATTCGTATGCATATTTATATCTAACATTCGCCCCTAAGTCTGAATAATATAGTGTGATATTACTTTGTTTTTCCCCTTCAAGTTGTTTCCCTCCTCTTTCTCTCCTATTTGGTTTTGAATGGCAAAACCTTATTTTTTTTTTTTCCCTGCTTTCAGGTTCACCATGGTGGTGCTGGAACAACAGCTGCCGGTCTTAAAGCTGCGGTAAGAACAAACATTTACATCTTTGCTGTTAGTTTATCTACTTCTTGTTCCATGACTAGGTGCATACATTGTCTTGTATGTCTGGTTTGATGATGATGTGCGTTTGGTTTCATTTGATGTCCTCTCGTATCTTGATCCATACTTTTTTCACCTCAAATTTAGTGCCCAACGACCATTGTGCCATTTTTTGGTGATCAACCTTTCTGGGGAGATCGAGTGCATGCTAGAGGAGTGGGACCTGCACCAATTCCGATTGATGAATTCTCACTTCCCAAGCTGATTGATGCAATAAAATTCATGCTAGACCCAAAGGTAATTATGAATTTGAGATGCCAAATTTATTTGTTCAATCTACATTTGCTTTGCCATTTTAGATTTTAGCCGTTTAGTCTTGCCCCTTCCTTTTTTTTTTTTAATAATCCATAATCCGTTGGCGGTTTTTCTTTTCATTTTTCTATTGAGTTGAGGGTTACTTTACTTAGGAAATATGCTTGAGATAGGTATGTTTAAGTTGTCCAGGATTTTTTCCATGCTTCTTTGGAAGGTCATATTAGTAAAAGAGACTTTAAAAGAATGAGGACTCCGAGTATTTAGGTTGAGGGGCTGTAGTTAGGATCTATTGCTATCATGTTCTAGTAAAGATCGATTGTAGGGAGTTTCTACAAGCAGCTATACGTTTGTATCTATTTTTGGTTGTTTGTTTGATGCCGAACATCATTTTGGATTTGAGTAACTCAAAAGAGAGTTCAATGTCTCTCTTCTTGATAATACCTATCTCCACCAAGCTGGGATTGTATAAATCAAATTTCAAGAAACATCGAGTTAGATTTCGTTTAAGTGATATAAGTGAACTGAAGCACAGATGAAAACTGATTCAACAATTAATGCCTTGTTTATTTTTAGAAGACAAGGTTAAAAATATATATATTTTAAATTTTCCACAATCTCACTCATGAGATATCTCAGGTTAAAGAGAAAGCTGTTGAACTTGCCAAGGCAATGGAGAATGAGGATGGGGTGAGTGGAGCGGTAAAAGCATTTTTTAAGCATCTTCCTCGCAAGAAGCCAGAACTGGAGCCATCACCGGAGCCACCATCTAGTCTGTTCTCCATTAGTCGGTGTTTTGGTTGTTCGTGAATCTGGTATGCCTGTTTGTTTCTTCTTTTTAAGTTGTTTTAAGTTAAATGTGTTCTGCAGCACTTGTTGCTGTCTTATTACCGAGTCTATCTAAACATCATGAATTCTCATCCCTACTTCCAGAAATCTACTTAAATAACAGTCAAAGCCACATTTTAGCGTACAACATAAATTTGCATTCATCTCAAAGGTTAAAAAAAATAAAGAAAAAGAAAAAAAGAAAAAGCCCTTTATTTTTACTTTTTTTTTTTGAGCTAATTATATTTGCTAAATTATTCGAGTTACCATCATTGGTGCGAAATCTAGAAGTGTAGTGTCATAAAATTACTGTGTCAAACATTCTGTTTTAGAGTCCCCTTCAACGGATTAGATGTGTGTAAACTGTGAATAACACATATAGATGAATTTGGCGGTGAATTATTATTTTTAATTGTGTTATTGGATAATTGCAGGATGGTAAGCTTGTGGTAAAAACGAGTTTCTGTTTAGTCCTCGAAAATAATATCTTAAAGCTTTTGTATGTTCTTCGATAAGGTCTGTTTTACAGAATATTAGGATTATCAATTTCTAATCCCATAGCTTCGTTATAATAATGTAAAGCCCATGTGTTTTTTGCCCCTTGTTCCCGAGGGGAATTGTCTGATTAAGAAATCGGCCTTCCTCTCTTCGAAGGGGTGTGCATAATTTAGTCAAAAATTGAATTAATTTTGGTTAACTAATCCTACTTTTGGTCAGCTTTCGGTATGAGTTCTAAATTTTCTTTTATCAATTATTTAGATATGAAAAAGAAATTTATCAGATGTAAATAACAGTATGCTTATAATCTTTATATTTTTGAAGTTTCTTTTTGTTCTAGAAGTTTAGATTTATTATAGACATCTTTTATTTGGTTGACATCTGAATAATTTAATAGCTAAACGGATTGAGGGTTTAATAAATATATTATAAGGTTTAGTAAAAAAAAAAATTATATAAATAAATTTCATACTTGTTATATTCCGTTGTGGAGTCTATTAACCTAAAAGCTTAATACTAAAAAATTATTTTTAAAAGAGTAATTAAGATTTGATTAATTAATTGGTTTGAATCCAAATGTTCTGCGCGGTAGTAGATTTTGTAATAAGTATTCACATGTCACTATTATTGTTATTTTTTGGATAAGTTTTGTAATCCAATGAAACAGCAAAAGCCGTAAAACTGTCAACACAGACTATTTTGTATGTATAGAAAATAAAATTACCTATTCCAAAATGTTTCAAGCCAAACACAAATTATCTACAGTCTGTTCTTGCCTTGAAAACTTAAGCTAATCATTCCTTTAATGCTTTTAAGAATCTCCTCCTTTTGTTTCTCCCCCGCAAAAGCACTCCCGGTCAATTTTAGAAGGATTGGAGCTTTACCTTTGTGTCTGTTAAAAATCCAACCAAATTCAAGTTGCCAGTTTAACATAGTCCTCTGCACAGCACAAAAGCTAAACATGTTCCACACTTTTTTTTTTTCGAATGTGCATTCTGCGATGTTTCTTATTTTGGGTTTCATAATGACAATAAAAGCAGTGACCACACCGCCGTATCATCCTCTTATTGGTTGGAATCTAGAATCGCCATCCAAGCGGTGAAAGAATGTGTTGGAATATGTATATCAAACAAATCCTATGTTATACAATCTTAACTTTAGGCTTGACCATTTCCCAAATTTTGGACATAGCAATATTCTCCCTATTTAACTTGTAATTTCTTAATATGATTGTTGCTTCCTCTCTAAGTTCTACAGTTTTCTTCCAACTCCAATTGGTGTTACCTTTTAATGGAACCTTCTTAAAATATAATTTGTGAGCAAATACTCTTTGATCCAAGCAATCCAAAGAAATCCATATCCTATCAAAATGTTTGTTATATGTTGGATAATACAAGTTCTATTTCAATGATGATGGTCCTTCGTTTTATGGCCACCTTCACCTTTAGGACAATTCTTTTTCCAACTTACCCTTGCTCCTTGAGTCGAGTCTTAATTATCATCCGCCCTCAAAAAAAAAAAAAAGTACGCATTTGGTTGAGCTTTTAAGAAATTGTTTTAGGTAAAATGGAGTGTTGGCACAAAAGATACTGAATCAATTGTATTCTCCCACCTAAGCCTACGTAGTCATCTTAGGGCTGATTCTCTCCAACAAAGGCAAGCAATCCTTCACTGAAACTCTCCTTGTAACTAGAAAACTAACAAGATATTTCATTGGCGACTGACTACCTTTGAAATCAATGGAACTCTGAATTAGAAATTCATTTTTTTCAACGTTTAACTGAAGCCCGGAAAGTTGAAAAAAATTAGAAAGAATACGCCAAATGCCCACCACAGAGTCTGTTTTATCCTTGTAAAAAGATAAGCAAACCATCGGCAAAGACAGATGGGTCACTTAAATTCGATGAAATTTTGGATGAAAAATGAACACTCTTTCTTTTGCTCTCAAAGTCCTACAATTTTGGGAGGGTGGTTACCGAAAGTGACAGGATCACCTTGCGTAATACCTCTTGTCCCTTTAAAGTAACCAACCAAACCACCATTTAAAGCAATTGAAAATCTTGTGGTAGTCTTGCAGGCCTTAATCCGTTGAATAGATTGTTGTGGCAGTTCAATAGCAGCAAGAATAAACCTTCAACTCAGTGAATAACTTTCAAGTCAACTCTTAAGGCGCATCTAGTAGTAATTTTACCTCTTTCATACCCTCGCTAAAAGAGAATTATCCGATATGCTTCTCCCTTTTATAGAAGCACTCTAGTTTGGTGAGATTAAATTAGGCAGAAGAGGTGTCAACCTTCTCACAAGGATCTTAGTTACACACTTGTATATAACTGAGGAGCAAGAAATAAGCCTGAGATCAGCAATATGAGTAGGTTTCTGTCCCTTAGGAATAAGCACAGCACCAATGTTGCTGTACTGAAAGTAGCAAAAACATCCTCTCCAATTACAGACCATGCCTGGTATAACCATTAGATGGGCTGAAAAATATTTTTAACTTTTTCCATGGTCACTAGTTTCACCAAATGCAATTTACCTTCTTCACCCATAGGACAATGCAGAAGGTCCCTAAATAGTTCTACTGAACCACCATTTACCTTCTTATCCTCAGCACCAATAATTCGTTATAAAGCCCTATAATCTCCTCAGTTATATAACCTGGTCCCATTATCATAAAAAAGGACTTCGATGGATTATCTTTTATTCTTCACATGGTGGATAAAATCAGAGTTTTGATCTTCATCTCATCTATTTCATCTTGGCTTTTTGTTTGTAACAGCTTCTATCAACATCCTCTAAAATGAGTGAGTTAGCTAAGGAGTTTACCAAATCAAATGTCTCCTCATCAAGATAATTCAAAGCTACTAACTGCCTTGCTTCCAGTACTTCTAGTCTCGTGCTTTAGCCTTTTGAGTTTAACAAACGAACAATACATGGTATTACCACGCACTGGTAAATCCCACGAATCCCTAACAGTCTTCATGAAATCCTTGTGCCTAGTCCAAAAGTTGAAAAACTCGAAAGGCTAAGGAGGAGAAAACTACAATTTCTGCAAACAATGGTTAGATACCCCAGGTGCAAGAAACTGTACACTAGGTTGAGGGAAAAAAGTCAACCAGCTTGGACTGATTAGTACCCTACCTAGCTAACCAGCTTGGACTGATTAGTACCCTACCTAGCTAATAAACTCCTAGCTTGAAGGTTAGTCCGATTAAAAGTTGGACCATTGAATGGAAAATTAAACAACATCCAGATAATCCAAGCAATCTCTAAACTCTTTCATATCAGGAATGATGGCAGGACCCCATAGTTATTAGAACTCTCTTGTGGCATAAAAGTGACATTAAAGTCACCTAAAAGAATCCATAGACTATCTAATATCTCCTTTTTGAATTCCTTCGTAGAGTTTGTCCCATACTATTACTTGAATAGTACCATTTTTTTCTTAAAAGTAGTTTTTATCCCTCGCAAGACATGATAGTATATATATACTATTATTTAAGGGAAAAATTAAAATATCAATAATTCTAATTATTACAATAAGGGAAAAATTAAAATGTTTGGGCTTCCAATTCCGAACTTTCTATATTCCTTCTTACGCTAGCTATAATGCTATTCAATATTACTTAAATCACATGCACGTACGTTAAATCTCCAATCTCTCAAGAACTCTTCAATTCCTTGCATAAAAACATAAATTGCATCTATAAAATTTCCCCACGCCATGATTAATTAGCTATAAATTCAAAGGCAAAAAACCAAGTGTTCTTTAGCTGAAAAATATTGAGAAACTATCTTGAAACCATGAGCTCCTTTAATGGTTTCACTCTCCTCCTCCTTGTTTTTGCATTTACCGTTGTTTCTGTTGAACCACGGCAGGGTTTGCCTACAGAATTCACAAGGTGGCATGTCTACGTCGTTAACGGATTGAGCGATGGTCGGATGTTATTCGTCCATTGCAAGTCTAAAGACAATGATTTAGGTGGTCGAAATCTTGATGTCGGAACCAATTTCACTTGGAGTTTTCAACAACATATTTTTCGAAGAACCCTTTTTTGGTGCTACGTGAGTAAAGATGACAACGACTACGATGGCGGCGGTGCTCATGCTTCGTTCAAGGTGTTCTGGCAAGATGTGCTTTTGTTTCACAAATGTTCATGGAAGGATTGCATTTGGATTGCAAAGGATGATGGCATTTATATAAAAAATGTTCCTAGAAACGCCGATGAGTTTCGTTGGCAATGGAAACCTGGATTGCTCCAACACTGAGTTCAACTATTTTAACCAGCTTAAATTTAGGGTTTCTTTTTGTTGTTGCCTCAATCAAATGTTGCTAGTAAACTCTGTCAGTCAAAATGCTCCTTATTATCTTTTTTATTTACCATAAAATTTTCTGATCATTAGCGACTGTTCACTAAACAAATGTCACCAATAATAACATGGACAAGTTTTTACTCGCCTCAACTTTCATCCCGGATGAAGCCAAAAAAATTTTTTAAGAAGGTTCAAAATTAAATTATATATTTTTATGATGATAAAATATAATTTTACTATTTTAATAGTATGTATCTTTATAATTTTAAAATGATTAAATTAAAAATTTTTCATTTTCGGAGTCAAAATGTAATTTTATCATTACAAAGGGGTTTAATTGAAAACTTTTCATTTTAAGAGGGGTCAAGGCCCTGCTGACCCCCTTAAATTCGCCATTTGCTTTCATTTGATTTTTATACTTTTTGTCTTATTTTCTTTAGAATATGATTTTATTTTAAAATTTAATACTCAAATTTATCCTTGAAAATATAGAAATCAAATATTGTTAATAAACCATAGATGTTAGGTAAATAAAAATGTCTTTTATCTTTTTTATTTAGGGTAAACTATACAACTGATCACTAATTATGCCCATGTACTTTTTTTGGTAATCAACTTTAAAAATTTTCAATTTAGTCATTAATGTTCGAATTCATTCATGTTTTGGTCACCCACAGTTAATTGATAGAGGAAAGCTTTTTTTTTAATTGGTATAATAACACATTTAGTCCACAATACTTACTTATTCTATCAATTTGATCTTAATTCTAAGTAATTCAATTAATTTAACCTTCACATTTACAAATTCTATCAATTTGATTCTCAAACTACCTTGCTAAGCTTTCAGCTTTTAAAACATAGGCATTCCACATATATTAATTGTTTTATTTATGGGTTGAAATTATCTAATTCTATACCTAACCCTTTTTGTTTATATTTTTAAGAAGTTAGATTTATAAATTAACTAAACACCATTAAAAATAATAAAAATACAAATCATAAAAATATAATATATAATAAAATTATATAAATAATTTAATATTTGTAAAAAATGATTTTTCACTCTTGCTAGCATAATTTCAGTTTTTAATTAATTTGACAAATGATTTCACACTAAATCAAATTATTAGCGTTACATATTGCTTATCGTGGATTTAAAAATTAAAATAAATAGAACACATAAGAATCTCTTAACCGGTTTTATAAAAGTAAAAAAATAATTATCAATGTAACAAAAGGAAATTAATTAATTCTTTCACTTTTTTCTTATGAAAAATTAAATGTTCATATTTTTTATTTTATAATTATTGATTGAACAATTGGATTTTTCAAAACCATATATATTTTTTAATTCGGATTTAATTTCCAATTTCAAAGACTAGTTTTAAGGACTATTTCTAAGTACGTTGAAGGAAATATCATCTGTTAACAACAAGAGTAAATCTAAAGTGTCTTTTTGTAAGGTTTTTCTATTTTCTCTAACTAAAATTTTATCAATTAAAGGGTTATAAAATATATTAATTAGAAGAAAACCTAATGAAAAATGAAAAGAAAATAAAGTTTCAAGAAAAATTCATTGGTATCAGGAGTTGGCTCAAAAAATGGTTCGTTAATTGAGAGAAAATTTTTTCTTTTTCTTTTTTGGGTTTTACAAATTTATAGATGTGGAATGCCTTTGTTTTAAAAGCTGAAAACTTTAATTGGGAAGTTTCAGGATCAAATTGATAGAATTTGTAAATGTGAATAGTTAAATTTAATGAATTATTTAGAATTAAGATCGAATTGATAGAATATGTAAGCATTGAGAACTAAATGTATCATTATCCTAGTTAGAAAAATGCTTTTCGTTATCAATTTAACGATGGGTGATCAAAACATGAACGAATTCAAACGTTAGTGTCTAAATTGAAAATATTTAAAGTTGGGTGACCAAAACAAGAACGCAAGTATAGTTGGGTGATCATTGGTATAGTTTATCTTTTTATTTATATATTTTTACGATTTTTGGCGACGATCTCACTAAAAACGTCACCAGTAATAGCATTTCCTTAAGAGGAAAACAACCTTAAAATTTTTATGATTTTGTTAATTGTAAGGATGGCAACAAGACGAGTTAGATATTTTTTTGCTCGCTTCAATCTTGACTTGATTCTTAGACCTTCTCAAAGGTGGAGAGAGGGGGCATGCAAGGGCTCTGGCCTCCTAAAGCGAAAAATTACAATTTTTAGGCCCTGAATTAATATGTGATAAAATTATAATTTAGTCTATCAAAATGTTAAATTTTTATTTAATTATTTGAAAATCATAAAATATAAGTCAATACAACAATAAAATTACATTCTAACTCTTATAGCAATATATAACTTAATCTTGACCCATCTAATTATCTTTTCTTTTAATGTAATTTTATTTTAAATTTTAATATTCAAATCGACCTTGAAAAATGAAAATTCTCCGATCTTTTTCCAACCATATTATATGGATATTCATATACTAATGTGGGATATGCTTGTTTTTATTTTTATATTCGACATGTATGGTTTTTTAACATTAATTTTATTATAGTTCTTATTGTATTTATTCTTTTACTTATACAATACCTAGAATTACGCATAACCCTTCCTCAATTCTTAAATAAGAAGATGATGCGTTTCACTGGACTTGAACCCACGGCTTTCTATACTGACAACAATGATGATACTAGTCGAATTAAGATTCAATCGATAAAATGTACGTTGAACATGATATAATTTAAAAAAAAAAATTGAACGTAGCATATGGTATGTATAACAATATATTTGGCTTACATTTGTAAGAAATAATAAACTGATGCCTTTTTGAAATTACACCTTAAGGCTCCTGTTGTGCCATTAGCATCTATATATCCAAATATCAGAAAAAGAAAAAGAAAAACCTTATATACATTAATGTAGTTTCGTAAGGTGGAAGCTCGTTTGTCCATGGTTCCACTGTTTGAATGTTTATTATGAGCTTTGGTTTTTTGCTTTAATGGCTGCTCTTCAACTCATCGAAGTATATTATTGAGTGATGAAAAGCGTACTGTTTCATTTTGTTATAATAAAATTTAGGCATAATACTACCAAATCATTTTAGTAATTTATTTAATTTTCATTTTTATCTTTAAATTTATATTATGTTAAATTAAGAAAAATTATCATCATTCCACTTTGCTGATATGACATATACAAATTATCACGTGGATGTGCAATTAATTATTTTTAAATTTTAAAAATTATAGTAAAATTTTAAAATTTATTAAAAGTACAAAAAATATAAAAATATATTTTAATTTTTTGAAAAAATTAATTAATTGTTAATGTGGCATATACATTGATTGCCACCTAAGCAAAGTTAACATACATTAGTTTTTCCATCCATTGCGGGGTGATTTGACAAACTATAAAAGTTTAAAGGCTAAAAAAGATAAAAAAAATTAATGAAAGATTAAAATGACTTTTTTTTTTTTGTAAAGTTAGAGAATCAAATAACTCATTATGCTTAAAATTAACATCTTTTAATTAATTCCTTATTTAAGAGAGCAGGGGCTCGGTTGAATTGGTTTGGTCAAAAAAACTCAAAAGCTGACTTAATCGATTTTCGAAGATATTTACCTATAACTAAGTGTGATAATTGAAATGACCAAACTGATTTAAAGTGAGATTTTGAATTTAAATATTTATCTATTATATATTATTAGAGTATAGCACATCCACGATGTAGATGGTAAACAAAAATATGTAACAAACGTATTTATGAAAAATTTATATAAAAATAAAATAAAGATTTAGTTAAATGATAAAATACAAATGTAAAAACTAAAGAGGTATGAATTTAAATCTTATTATGTATGTGTATTTATTTTTCTATTTTTTATATAAAAGATATAAAATGACAAAAACACCCTCAAAATAATATAATTTACTTTGTAAATTAAGGTATTTTTGTCTTTTTCCAACTAAGTTAGTATCTAATTAACTTGTGACACTAATTCAGTAAATGGCTTTATATTTATAAAGCCTCTGGTTGAGTGAGTGTCACACATCAACTGGGTCTCAACTCAGTTAGAGAAATTACTTTAATGTCGCTACATATTTAAAATAAATTATATTATTTGAGGATAGTTTAATCTTTTTATTTAAAGTAAAAATAAAATTATGCATACGATGATATTCATTCTAATTTCATGCATCACACTCTATTACTTAGCATGCAAGCAATCCTGGGTTACAAGCACATATATACAAAATGAGTGAGCATACCATTATACCACTAGTTTAGTAGCTACACTTATAATCAAACATACGAGGTCACATCCATATTTTAAACCTTCCTATCATGTGTACCAAAACCTCAAAATAAACCTAAAGACCAACTCAAGACACTAGGTACATGCTATTTGCTATACACGTAACAAAAACTATACAAACTTTTTTAAGTTGAAAGTTGAAATTTGGATGCCGTCATACTCTTTTAGCCCTCGAGATTTAATGGTGTCTGTGCACAGAAATAAACAAAACCATATGTTAAGCAATAGAGATAAATGGTGATAACATGATTTAAAGCATTAATCAAATATAACAAAAAAAAAACCAAATACATATATGAAATCCAAATATAATCTAAATCATTGTTGCATCTCTTGTCTCATGAACTTAACATCATGCTTTAAGCTATTAAACATGTCATATAACAACATTTAATCCTTATTCCATTACATTTCAATTACATGCAAACATGACATTTCACAATGATCGTTTCACTTTCTCATTACATTCTCGAATCTACTGATTCATTTTATAACTGTATCGGCCCTCAGGGCTCGTTTAACTAGATCAAATGTGAAAGATCTTTTATTGCTTAAACATCAAGATACAATTACACATTTCAATATACAATATCAATAGGCAAAATACATGTTTTCATAATCTCTATTAACCAGATCACATGGCCTCAAGACGGATACATGGATCATGTAGGCATCACACCAATATATTCGGCACCTAGTGCCTCATCGGTACGTCCAAGTAAAATATGCTTTCTATGCCTCATCGACATAAACCGAATTAAACATATAAATGTGCCTAGCACCTCATCGGTACTGTTGTAGGCCAATTTTGGCCTATTTACAATCAAAACCAAATGGCCCATTTAAATTGCCCAGGCCCAAATACAAATACCCAAAACCCATTTACAACCCAAAACCCAAACTAACCTAAACACTTAAACCCAACACCAACCCAAAACAGTGAAGCCCGATAGGCCCAAAACTCTAAAAAATTTGGAAAGCCAGAAACCCTAGGGTTTCTGGCTTTCCTAGGGTTTCTGGCGCCGTTGCCCCATGTGCGCTTGACATTGCTCCACCATGTCAGCCACCACGCCCCGCGCGTGCTGAGCCATCACACACCCCACCGTCCGTGCCCATTCCCTGCAATCAGACAAGACAGAAGCAATAAAAAAAATAGGTGAAAAAGGGTTATAAAAACCCAAATCAAAAACTGCACAGGGGGCTCTTTTTTCTTCTTTTTTTTCGGCTAGATCAATTCGGCTATTGCTATCAATACAAAAACAGTGTGTTTCCAGAATATAGAAAGAATAATCTCCACAATATTAAAAATCAGATTCAGCAACAAATCGCAGACACGAAAGGTTTATTATTTCTTTCTTTTCTTTGAAATCACGCATATATTGATAAGTGTTTCATTTTTCTTATAGATACACATAAAATATATTAACAAATACCAAAAAAATAAAAAGCAAAAAGCAAAAAAAATAAAACAAAAAAATATAATTTTTACCACGCGGTGGCCGGCGTCGGCCATGACATGTCGATCGATTTGACCGGTGATCGGCCCCGGCCGAGTCCTCCTTCCCCTCTTCTCTTTTCTCTCTCTTCTCTCCTTTTTTTCTTTCTCCCCTCACAAATGAATTTTTTTCGAAATTGGGCTTATTTATAGCCCTCCAAGCAGCGTCGTTTTGGGTCAGATTAAGCCCCAAACAACGCCGCTTTGAGCCTCCGACCCGATTGCCCGACCCGCTCCAAGGAGGATTCGCGTGTTTTCTACGGAAGAGCTAATTGCACCTTTAGCCCTTCCGCTTTTTTACGAATTGCAATCAAGTTTTCTTTTAATTATAATTCGGGCCTATTGTTTTGTTCCGAGTTCATTCTGGTCCCCCACGCTGCGCAGCGTTTTAATAGCTGAAAAATTGTGTTTTGGACCCCCTTAGTTTAGCGCGTGTTCAAATAAGTCCCTTTCATTTGTTTTTGTTTCTTTAAAATTTATCTCAAACTTTCTATTTGCTTTCAATTTAATCCTTGCTTATCATTTTAGTATTTTGTTTATTAATTATGTTATCCTTTTACATATATATTTATTATTATACTACCTGTTATTATTAGTATTATCTTTAGGAATATTTTATTATTTTTATCATTATTATTACACTTATTTCTATTATATATATAATTATTATTTTTCATCCTTTTATAATACATTTATCATTACTGTTTATTATTGATCTTATTATTTTCATTATTATTACTTATTTTTAATAATGTTATTACTTATTTACATATGTGTATATACGTATTTTATGTACATATTATTTTATTACTTATTTTTGTATATATACTATCTTATGTTTATATTCTTAATACTATTATATATATATTTCTTGTATATTACATATATATATTTTAATGTTATATTTTGTATATTATGTATATATTATTATATCTATTTTTTATCCCTATTATTTTATTGTTAACATTAGTACATACATTTTATTATATGACTATATATATACTTTTATATATAGTATTATTTTCATACATCCTTATATTTATTATTAAACCTATTATTTTCATTATTTTTACTTATCATTTTATTTTAATATTATTATGTATATATTTTTCATATATGTTATGTACATGTATTTTTCAATATTTATTTTATATATATGTATATATCACGTATATATTTTAACATTATTAGTCATATTTTTACTATCTTAAGTATATATTTCTAACACTGTATATAGTATATTTCTAACACTATTACTATTCATATATATATATATATATATATTCTTAATATTATATATTATATGTATTTTCTTATTATATGTGTATGTATAGTATGTACGTATTCTTTAATATTATTATGTATTTTTTAAATATATGTATATAGATATATATATATACATATATTAGTACTTATATTTAGTATTATTATGTAAACGTCTTTCATATGTATATACTTTAACACTAATAGTTATGTATATTTTATCACTTCATGTATATTTCAAATATTATATGCAGTATATTTCCAACATTATTACTAATTATACATATATATGCATAAGTATATATTATGTACATACTCTTAATGTCATTTTTTTACATATGTATATTCATTGTGTTCTCGTATTTGATACTATTGTTACATTTAATATCGTGTGCATTGTCATTGTTTTTAATATTATTGTCGTTTGTATTATGTGCATTGATGTATTTCCAACTATTTTCTTTCGTTTCCCGTCCATTTTTATATATTACCTCGTTGTTCATTATTTTAAAATGTTTATTCGTGTTTTTATTTATTTCAATAAGCAAGGCAACGTACCGATTTAAACACTATGTTATCGATTTCATCACTATGTTGGGTGAATATCAAGTGACACGTGTTAAAACGGTATGTCCTTCTCAAAAATCGAAAAAATTGAAAAAAGTGAAAATTCTTGTGTTTCAACTGGATTACGACTAAATGTAACATTGAACTCGTATTTTTGAAAGTCAAGACAACACGTGTTTTATAAGATACCAATTTTGGGCGTCGCGAGGGTGCTAATACCTTCCTCGTGCGTAACCGACTCCCGAACCGTAATTCTTTCTCTGGCTTTTCACGTAGACCTAAATTTAGCCTTCGTTTTTGTTCGAGAATAAATTTTCTTTTCAAAAAAGACGATTTATTAGGTGTCCGATCACATCTACAAAAAGGATCGGTGGCGACTCCCTGTTTATTTCGAAATCAAACTTCGGTTTTCAAGTTTTTAATAAATCACCACAATTAGCGACCGAAAGCAAATTTTACGTTGCTACAGGTACGTCCAAAGTATAATATCTGTAGTCATCGTTTTGATAAATGTTTACTTATTAAGTTAGAAGACAAAATCATTATATTGTTTATGTAGTTAAATAATCTTGTACTCTGTCTACTAGTTAAATAATTGGTCCACGTAAAAGCAACATTGAGTATAAATAATACGATTCGTTAACTCGACTCGACTTGACTCAAAATTTTTTGACTCGATTCGATTCTATTTTAAAAAAAATTCAAATTAAGTTTGGTTACTAAAATAGGATTTGTCAACTCAACTAACTTGAAATTTTTTGACTCGATTCGACTCGACTCGATCGAATACTCACCCTTACCCATATGAACATCCTTTTAACAGTAAAACAAAAAATATTAACAAATATGAATTCCGCCCAAACTGTTGTTACAAAGAAGATGATTCTGGTTATGGCGCTTTGCCTGACTCAGTCACTCCTCACTCAATCGATCCTGAACAAGTGTCACATTATATCAATGTTAAAACTCTATCAAAATATCACATCAACACAACAGAATTCTATCAATGTTAACAAATAAACCTAAATTTTAAATTTATGAAAGAGAAATATAGAGATTAAATTTCAAATATATAAAAATACAAAAATTTTGAACAACTTATAACCTTTAAATTTTTATACTATAATTTAATCAATAAATAAATAATTAGCTCGATATAAAATGGTATTATTTTAAGTAATTTTAGTATACAATCTATTAATAAATTAAATTAAATTATTAATATAAAAGGAAAAAATTCACTATTCTAATTATTCTAATAATTTAGTTAGAAACATTGAATTACTCCTACTTAATTAGTCTAAATTGAAAAATATAATATTATAAAGGGATAATGTCGCATTTGATACTTATACTTTCATAAAATGTTCAATGTGGTACCTATACTTTGAAAATGTCTAATGTGGTACTTAAACTATCAATTTGTGTATTATTTGGTACATGTACTTTCATAATATGTCTAATGTGATATATATACTTTGAAAATCTCTAATGTGGTACTTGAACTATCAATTTGTGTCTTATTTGATACATGTACTTTCATAAATTGTCCAACTAGGTACTTATACTTTGAAAATGTTCAATATGATACTTGAACTATCAATCAATATATTATTATGGTACTTGTAGTTAATACCCTTAGTAAATGCTAAACCAATCAATGAAAATTCGACACCTGGATTTTTTTTCCAAACCATGAATTCCACGTGGATAATATAATATTATATGAAAAGATGAATAAAATAAAAATTAAATTAAATTAAAAATAAATAACTAAACCTAAAAACATAAGTTTAGCTTTAAAAAATCAAAATTTAACTCAAAATTTATTCGATTTTAAAAATCCTAAATTTTCTGAAATTTATACAAGTCAAAAATTTCCCAAATTTATATATTTTGCTTGAATGAGAGGTTCAATAACTTGATTTCAACTACCATTTCATATTTTTTTTGTTTTATTTATCTTTTCACATAATATTATATTATCTATGTGGAATCAATGATTTGGAAAAAATCCACATGTTGAATTTTCATTGGCTGGTTTAGCTTTTACTATAGGTATTAACTCCAAGTACCATAATAATACATGATTGATAGTTTAAGTCCTACATTGAATATATTCAAAGGAAAAGTACCACATTGGATATTTTATGAAAGTACAAATACCAAATATAAAACTAAAATATAATAAAAATTTAAAAAAATCTCCTCACTATTGTAAATGTGTAATAATAAGGGTGAAGTTAGAAAATTATTTTAGGAAGGGATAGAGATAAATTATAGATTTTAGAGAGGAGTTAAAATGTAATTTTACTATTATATTAATTTATAATTTTATATACTTCAAAAGGGACTAAAAGGGATATTTATCATTTTAGGGACCCTATCCCTATTTACGCCCACTAAAATTATTATTCTAATTAAAACCAATATAATTAAAGATTTAAAGAGATTAAATTAAAACTGATATAATTAAAGATTTTAAAGGGATTAAATGGAAATCTTCAATTTTGAAAAGTAAATTAATTGAGATTGTAACAGTAAATACAATAAAATTAATATATTAATTGGAATGATGGGTTATGTATTAAATTTATAGTTAATTGCCTAGAATTTATTAAGAAATAAAATCTTGGAGGTTACGGATAATGTTTAATATAATAATTATAATTATGATATTAAAAAATAAAAAATATAAAATAAAATAAAAACTTTTTAACATTATTATCAAGCTTATGA
The DNA here is from genome assembly GCF_025698485.1 of Gossypium arboreum. Taxonomy (NCBI): domain Eukaryota; kingdom Viridiplantae; phylum Streptophyta; class Magnoliopsida; order Malvales; family Malvaceae; genus Gossypium; species Gossypium arboreum. The sequence goes on from NC_069077.1 coordinate 134,881,739, forward strand.
AATTTATGATTTCATAATTTAAGTAATTAGATATAAAATATAAATAATTTTCAAATAGCTTGTATTATCTAGTGGTATTTAAACGGTTAACTGAACCGAACTAGTATTAATTAAATTAATCAAACTTTTAATCTTTTAATTATTAATTGAACTGAAATTTTTCAAAAAAATTAACTAAACTGAAATATTTCAGTTAATTCGGTCAATTAACCGAAATTTATATATTTTTGTTTTTGTTAAAACAAGTATAAAACATATAAAAAATTTGATAATGTTCATTTGACCGAATTAACCAATTAAAACTACATATAATTTGTATTATTAATTATTAAGTTTGATTAATTCAGTTAATTACCGATTTAAAGCAGAATTAACTGATAATTAAATTTCTAAAAAATCATTAACCGACCTCCGACTAAGTTAGATCGATTAACCGACCAATTAACCGAATTAAATCGATTCGATCGATTAATTTGATTTTAACCAAAATTCTATTATCCCATCCTCGTCAAATCATTTCTATTTTTTATTTTAATAACTTTTTATACACTTTTAGAAACATTTAACTTTTATAATTTCAATTATAAAAAGATTAATATATGGAAAGATTTAATCAAAATCATAAAATTAGACAAATTTAATTATTTTTTAAATACTTAAATTGTGCTATTAAATCTTTTGAAATACATTTTAAGATATTTTATCATTATCCAAATATATATATATATTTCTTTGTAGGAGACCCTCCTCTTTTGCTATAAAGGATACAAGGGGAAAGCAAATTAACCATATCAACAAACTTTAAACAACCTTTAAATATGAGTTCCGCCCAAAATGTTATTACGAAGAAGATGATGCTGGTTATTGTGCTTTGCCTGACTCAGTCACTCGTTACTCACTCCATTCTAAACAAGTGTCACGTTCACGTCATCAACGGGTTCAGCCACGGAGAGTTTCTGGAAGCTCACTGCAGATCCAAGGACGACGATCTCGGCGTCCGCCACGTCGCGCCCTACAATGAGTTCAATTGGACGTTCCGTACCAATTTCTTCTCAACGACCAAGTTCAGCTGCCACATGTGGTGGACCGGTGGCGAAAAGTACCTTGATGTCTTCTGGACAGACGACAAGTTCCTTGACAACGAATGTGGCGGGAATAACTGCCGGTGGAGATCGCAAGATGACGGCGTATATTTGTTCAGCTATAAGCATAAAGAATATCGTTTGAAATATAGCTGGGATCCTTGGAATAAGACTAAAAATCTTTCATATTTAGACAAGAAGATGTTGAGTTAAAACCATTGATTACGTTATCTTTGAATGTTATTTTTGGAATAAAATTGATTAGTGAATAGAGGTTAAAAAATGGCATCTCCTTTTCTTTTCTTTTTTCTTTTAAATTTTCTATATATCTACGGAAGCGAACTTAATAATTAATTCTCCGCATTTTGTAGGCCTAATAAAGGGTAGATGCTAATCACGAGTTTTAAAGCTATTCTATACCAAGGGCAAATATCGAACCCTCAAGAATCGATTAAGATAAGAAAGACAAATGAAATCGGTTTTAAATCTAAATTAAAATTTTGATTATTTTTAATCTTAGGAGTTTCTAAACTTTTAATTAATTTTATCATGTTTATGAAGTTAAAAATTTAAAAAATTAATATAAATCATGAGACAAATAATTAATTTTACCTATGTTTAGGTCTAGTAATGAACAGTTTAATATCCTTTTCAAAAGGATTGATCTTTATAAACAATAAAATGGATATGAAAAATACATTAATTATACTAAAAAAAATTTTGATAACCTTTAAATCAATTTTGGGTTCAAATTTTATCAACGAAAAAAATATTGGAAGCCAAACTCGAATTCAAATTTAGTTAGAGCAAAATGCAATTTAAAGGAAGGAAATGCTAAAAGATCTTAATAAAACTAATTAAGGTTTTTTTGTTATTTGATTGTCTCTTTTTCTCTCTCTCTCTCTTTTTTTTTAACTAGTGGTTAATGGAAAAATGATATTGCAGCGTTTGAAATTCACATGTTATCAATTTTAATCCTCAATATTTTATATTGGGTCAATTTAGTTTTGATTTTAAAAATTTAATCTTTTAATATTTACGCATTGTGTAATTTAGACTTTTTTGTGTTTATTTTTTTTGACTCTTTCACCTAAAAAGCTAAAAAAGTATCAGTTAAATTTGATAAATATATACATATATCAAAAATAGAAACACCAAAAATTTAAGATAATAAAACTTAATCTTTTCTTATTCTTTTAAAATTAGCCCTCAATGTCACAAAAGAAAAGCCAAAAAAATTATACAGTGTAAATGCCGAGGTTAAATCTTTTATAATCAAAGATTAAATTGATATAATGTATAAATGTTGAGGTTAAAATTATCATTATCATTGTTAATTTAATGGATAGTAACCAAAAATAAAAAATTAAATAATTAAATTACTATTTTATAACTTTCCGTAATTGAATGATAAAAATACTTATAATTAAGTTAGAGTAAAAAATTAGAACTATCCTTTTGATCCTATTTATGGCTATAAGTAATTGCAATAAAAACGTTAAGTAGCATTAATTACTCACCATATATACAAATTATAACCGTTGATTCTTCATGATAATTTTCTTGCTTATTTTTTTATCTTTATTAATTAATTTTAATAAATAAGAAACAAGAAACAAGAAAAACGACTTTTATTGTACCTACTAACACAAGAAACAAGGAAGTGTTAGAATGCACTAATGAACAACAAAAAGGCTCAACAAATGAAATCCGAAAGCTAGAATCAAAGAAAATTGCAACTACCCAATAGAAAGATTGTACTCTCATACTGTATCATATACGCATGTATATTAAAAATTAAAAAGAAATATTTTATTTTTAAATTATATATTAGATGATTAGGTTAATACATTTATTTACTGATAGAAATCATATTTATTTTTTTACCCAATTCGTAATAGGAAAAGTTAAATATTTTATTTTATTTTTAAAAATATCTTTAAAATGATTTATTTGCATATTTACTTGCATGAACTTAACAACTCCCTTTGGCTCTAAATAATTACCACAAATTTAATTTTAATATTTAACGAAATATGATTTATTAATATTATTACAATTTGAACATAAAATTTTAATATATTTTACTATTTAATAATATTTAGTTTAAAATTAAATTTCATTGTTAATTAATTAATTTTTTATTAAAAATTAAAATCCCCAACAATAATATAATTCAAAATTCACTGGATATTAGATAATACAATTTAGCACGTTTTTATTATATTATTTAGGGCTGATTTGGATTTGCAGTTAGATTTGTTCCAATAAAATGAAAAGGTAAATTATAAGAATAGTCATCTAAATATGCTTTTAGTTTTAGTTTGGTCATCTAATTATTATATATTTTTCATTTAGTCACTCAAATTTTCAAAATTATATATTTTAGTCACTCTTTCTTTAATTACGTCATCTTAGTGAAGAAAAGCTGATGTAGACATTTATTTATTGGTCTAATAACAAATTTAGCCCCTAATGTTTACACATTTTATAAATTTTATCTTAAATCTAAAAATTAACAAATTTAGCCCTTAATGCTTACAAAAATTTTCATTTTAATTCTAATTGTATTTTAATTATATACCTAACTGTACCTCCAACGAGTTCAATTGGATGTTCTGTACTGATTTCTTCTCAACGACCAAATTCAGCTGCCACATGTGGTGGACCGGCGGCGAAAAGTACCTTGATGTCATCCGGGTGGACGACAAGTCCCTGCTAAACGACTGTGGTGGGAATAACTGCCGATGGAGATCGTAAGACGACGGAGTATATTTGTTCAGCTATCAGCATAAAGAATATCGTTTGCAATATAAATGGAAACTTTGGAATAAGACTGAAACTAATATATAGAGAGAGAAGAAAATGATGGGTTAAAACTAGTAACAATGTCATCTTTGAATATTATTTGTGGAATAAAAATGGTCAGTCACAAAAGGTTAAGACATCCCATATTTTCCATTTTCCATTCAATTACTATTTATTTAAATAAAATTTTGCATCTAATTACATTTTATATTAATTATTTTGTGAAAAAAAAAGTTGAATAATTGATTAAGGTTGAAGTTTCAAATATTGAAGACTCGAGTTTGAGTTTTATTATTTGTAATTGTGTTGTGTGTGTATTTTTCTCATTAGGTGTGTGTGCTTTGTGTCCGTTGTCTGGGTCTTTTCGGATTAGCCAACTTTTGTTCTCTTCTTGGTCCATTGTGCATTGTATTAGTTGGGTCGGACATAAATTTATATCTATTTTCATGGTTGTTTGAATATGAACCAATTAGTTAATTGAATCGAGGATCGATCGGGGTATCGATAGTGACTATTGATGCGATAATGGCTACCTTTTCTCTTATTAAAGGTATAATATCATTTATGTTCATTTAAAATTTTATTATCCAATTTAATTTATTTAATTTTTTTCCTAAAAAAATTAATATTTCAATTTCAATCATTTTAATATAAAAAAATAATGAGCTCAAGCTCATGGGCCGTAAGTTAACGAAGCCCAAAATATCATAACCGTCGTTAACAGTAGACATTTCCGTCTCTTCCCAGATTCGAAGTCTAATTCTCCGAGAACAAAAAGAAGGGCTAATAAACGCAGCTTCGATCACATTCCCTCCCCTCCACAGAAAGGAAAAAAAGTTCATCAAAATCGATTGAAAATCTGAGGGAATGAGAACGAATTGCTGCCACGTTTCGTTTGCTTTTGTTCTCAAGTTATTGAATTCTCTCCAAGGTTTCGTTGGAGTATCCATTATTCTCTATTCAATATGGATGTTGGATCAGTGGAACCATCACGTCCCAATATCTCCTCCTCCTTCAGCGCCGTCTCCGGTTTCTTCTGTTTCCAATTCGATCCTCTTCAACTCGGGACCGGAGATGGGAGATCAAGCAGCTAGGGTTTTCGACGATTTTGCTGTCGGTTTGGTTTCCGGTTTGGACAATGATGTCGGGTTTAATTTGAGCTCAGTTGAACTACCTGCTCCCTGGTACTTGCTCTATTTAGTTCTTTTTTTTTTAAATTAATTGATTGTTTTATAAGGAATTTTGAAGTGGAGACTGCATTAAATGCTGTCAATTTTTTGAAAAAAAAGGGGGACGAACTTTAATTGTTTGGGAAGGGGGTTTGATAGAACAGGTTAATAATCTCATTTTGAGATTTATACACGTTGAATCTTTGATCATGCAATTTAATGATCTGTACTTAGGTAAGAAGTTATTGTATATCGGAGAAAAACCTTGGATAAAGAGTTGCTTACGTGAGATCCTCATGTTCTTCAACAAAACATGCCATGCAACAAAATTGCTAGCTCAATTCTAATTTTGTTTTTTTGTTTTGTTACTTTTGCCTCTTAATATGTAGTCAGTAATTTAAATCACCATATTTATTGACTAAGTTGATCCAGCTCTTCATTTTTATTCAAGTACCCATGTTTGGTATCTGTTTTGGACACATTTCATGACATGAGTATGGGATATATCTCTTCAAAGACCTTCCAAATACATGGAAAATCTTAAAAAAAATTGAACATACCTGTATCAATTATATTCCCATATCCGACAATCACACCCAAGTTCAAGTAACATAGGATTTGAGAAAACAAACTTACAAGTCTTACCTTTAGGATGGAATATGCTTAATGTAAATTGCGGAGACTTTTATCTTTAACAAGTTTAAAGTTTGTCGTGACTATTTCTGTAGATGTTATTTTAGAACTTGGTTGTCACTGGTTGCTAACTGGGTTGTGTGTCTTTCAAATTGTTATTTCACTGGATTGGCGATACAATGCTTGCTTTTTGTGGTGGTTTTGATTGGACGTTTTGGATTGCAAGTGCTTACATGTGTGTCAACTTGATGATTTCTCCTTTGTTTCAGGTTCATATACTCTTTTATGGGAATAGGAATTACGATATGTTGTGTTGCTCTCATTGGTTGCATAGCTGCTGAATCTATTAATGGATGCTGCCTTTGTTTTGTATCCTACCAGATGAGTCTTTATATTTCTTTTCAAAAGAAGTTGGCTTAATGATAAGTTAAACTGCAGTGATTCTAAACATCTCTACAATAGAGACTAGTATGATTTTTAATGAAAGTCGTGAATTTCAGGCAATGGTATTATGTGTTGAAGCTTTAAGTTCTTTAACTTTTTCTTATGCTTTGTATTCTGAGGAGTGGCAGTAGCAGGAGAAGATGAAGTGCTAATATAGGACTAAAACTTTAAGCACAAAATTCAATTTTAATCTTCTACTTTTCACTGTTAAGTGTCTCTAAAACTAAGTACTTACGGTTTTAAGCTCTTGCAGGCAGTTACCCGGTGGACTGCATTCTATTATTTGGTTTTCCTTAACTTGATAAAACTGCCAGTATACACTTCTCAAAATTATTCTCGTTCTAATAGAAGCTGCTTTAGTAGCATTTATTGCAATTGACCGTAGCTGGGAGAAGGTATATACTTTTTCTTGGTGCATTGTGTTTATCATGAGATGCCATGGTTTTGATCATGTGCAGATTATCATCTACAAGATTGCAACTAAATACTGCATTCTATGACAGGATCTTCCATTTGACCCAACTGGAGAAATTGATAGCTTCCGGTCCTTTGTCGAAGACAACGTTGATATATGTAAATGGGTTGGCATCAGTGTGGTCATTATTCAAGTAAACTTTTTAGCCCGTGTCTTCATGCAGTTTATAACATCCTAAATTAATTGATTGCAATTATTATGCACATTTAAAGAAAATGAAGTAACTAAACGAACACGTACTTTATGGTCATAATTGTTGCACTTCATCAGTCAAGTTCTACTAAAGTTCATTTTATGGTCGTAAGGTTTTATGAATTTTGTCATAATGGCACTTTACAGTGATCTTACCATGTTTTGCAGTTTCTCCATTGTGAAAGAAGTATTTTGTTTAGGTTTCCCCTTTGTTTTTTTAATGCCAGCACTGAACTGTTTATTTTTCTAGTTAGTAAATATTATATATGTATATGGTAACTAAATTCAAGGGCTAGATGAAAAGAATATTGTTTTCCACTAGCAAATAAAAGATGTATGCATATAGCGTCCGGTGAATCTGCTGATTTCTTTACTGTGATAGATTTGTTCCTTCAATGTTTCAGGCATTAGCAATGCTAGTGGCAATAATTTTGCGGGCAATGGTTTCTGCTAGAAGAAGAGACATCGATGATGAAGATGAAGATGATTATGAAAGCATTAGAGGTAGAACTTGGGAGCCATTGCTAAACCCTCAGTCTAGCCACTCATCTACCTCAGCCAAGGGTGATGGAAGGGGAACTCGCTCTGACGTCTGGGGCTCACAAATAAGAGAAAAGGTATCCTGAACTTTATTGCTTATAGCTTGTCTTCAGTGGAGAAAATGATGAGCATCTCCATTGTTCCACCCTGTTTTGCGCCATGAAATCAATTTCAAAATATTCTTTTCATTTATGCCGAGTTATTTTACCCCTAGCATCTTTCTATGCATAGTTGTTTCCTAAATCATGCCACTGAATTTTGCATTGCAGTTTGGGTTGCAAAGCAGTGATAAATATAATTCACTGAAGTAGAACGCATCTGCAAGTAAGAAGACGAAGTAGAACGATGGCAATATCTTTCGTATTTCAAATTGATCAAGTACATATCATTGCACTCTAGTCCTTTAAATTCTTTCCTTTTGTGGACAAAGTTTGATGTTGTGATTTGTATATAGGTCATCGGACTCGATTTCGCTGTATTACTTTGTAATGGTGTTCATGATTGAATCTGGTGTATAACTGATAAAGCTTGTTTGTTGGGTCTAATATTGTAATTCTCATTTGTCATTTAAAATGATTTTGATTTGAGTGAATATTGAAATGTCTTTCCACAATTAATAGAATTGTAAGAATATAGAATTAAAGACTTAGGAAACTCAACAAAAAGGAATGTAAAAACTTTAGGAACTTGAATCGTTTTGAGTTGCGAGAGGAACCTATTTATAGTATTTAGGGGCTCTATACATTTAGTGTTCGTACATGAATCTACATTATTCCATGAATGTTAAATTCATAGTGAAAAAAGTGAATCTAAAATTTTTTTGTTTAAGTCCGACTCAAGTCAGGTTGGGCAGGCTATCCGACCATTGGACAGAACTACTTAATTCAAAAGTGACCCATTAAACATGTTTTGTACATTACGTTACAATCATTAGAAAAGTTATAATCATAGATGCACACTAAAATTATTTTTTTTTAAAGCTAAATTTATTTATTCATTCAAAAAATCGAATTATACAATTTAGAGAAAAAAAACATAGCAAACACTATTTGTAAATGATAAAGGACAAGCTCCATCGACATGATAAAAGTTTTAGTCTCAGCATCAATAGAATATTATAACACGTTGATAATTGACTTTTTACAACTCAAGTACAACATATCTGGAGTGATTGCAAGTACCTAATATGATAAGAAAATCAACCCTAGATGGTCTAAAACGGCAAGTAAAAATCGATAAAATAATTGAGCTTTTACCAAACTAGAGAGGATTATAGCAAAATCATCTCTAAAATCACTTGTAAAACTAAGATTACATGTATAAGTAAGACTAAAAACGTGCTACAAGAGTAGAAAAAACTTTTAAAATTAAAGACTTATTAAATAATAATAAAACAAGTAAAAAAATATAAAAAACTTAAAACAACACGGGTACAAATTGACATGAGAAATCATTTATTATTTTGAAATACTTTCAAAACAGAAGCAGATTAAGAAGTTGACGAAGAGCCACTCACTTTTCAAGAAAAACTACTGGTGGCCGGTGGAGTTTTAACGAACGACAAATACCATCATTTATCCATCACAACTTGTGAAGACAACAAAGATATCACAAAATATATCTGCAAACTGAAAAGAGAGAATTCATGTGTGAATGAGAAGAAGAAAGAAGAAAATGTTGATGAAAGAAGAAAAAAAAGGTGATAGCCATCTCAAAAATTGACACTACTGCTGAGCAAAACAAAAGATAAGAAACAAACAACTTACCACATAAAAGTTATTTGTTATAAAAATACAAAATATATTCGGGGAACTCATTAAAATAAATCTAAATCAAACTCACACATAATGAGATTTAAATCAATAACTCATAATTTCTAAAGTCTTTTATTTCACTTCCTTTTTTTTTTCTTTCTTTGTGAGTTTCGGGAATATCCCGTTCATAGATCTGAAATTCAGATCTAGTCTAAATAGTTAACTTTACAACTAATTGTTACAATTAATAGGTATTTAAATCGCTTTTTCTTTATTGTTAAATAAAAACTTTAAATATTTAATTAAATAAGTCATGAATTTAGCTTTAAATTTCTATTTTTTTCCCTTTTTGGACTGTTTGAAAAAGTTTTGTTTATCGTTGAGTTACAAAATTGTTTTTCAAGTCAAAAGCTTCAAACCAAATTAGCTTTTCAAATTGTCTTTTCAAGCGAAATCAAAAAGATAAAATTTTTAACTTTCGGTTTTTCAAAAGTGGATTTAAATGGCAAATTATAATTTTACCCTCATTTATGTTAACTATAAAAATAAATATGATTTGTGCATTCAAATTAAATTTTACAACTAATTTATATTAAGTATTTAAAAGTATTTAAATTTTACATTTCAAATATTTTTATTTTACTATCTTTATAATATAATCTAAATTGAATATTTGTAAACACCATAATAATAATAATAATAATAATAATTTGGCATTCTCCAAATAATAATACTTTAAATTTAAGTCTATAATTTTTTATTATAATTTAAGTGTATATATTTCATATCCATGATGAATTTGAGTTTATATATTACGTATATTTCATATATTATAATATTAATTACTTAATAGATTAAAATTTAATTTTTATTATAATTTAAGTTTAATACTAATATATTTAAATATATATTTTTACTTTACAACATAAAATAAATATTTTATTTTCTCAAAACACATTTTAATAATAATAAATAATAATAATAATAATATTTTTTCATAACATTTTTCAATTTTAATAATAAAATAAACAGAGATATAAAGCAGTTCCGAAAAGATGGGATTTTAAAATTATAATCACATTATCCAAAGAAAAGAGATGTGGTGCATAGGTGTCAGCTTCCTAGTGGATGAAAAACGTAAAAAGGAGCCACTTTCTCGATATCAGATAAAATTCATTGATAATTTTTTTTAAAAAAACTTCCAAATAATTCAAGGCCTCTCAACATTCCTGTTCTTTTTCTTTTTCATTTGCTTAAAACTATAGAGCCACGGTTTAGCAGAGAGAGAGAGAGAGAGAGAGAGAGAGAGAGAGAGAGATGGGTAGCTGCAGCGGCATGGCATCGGCTGCCTCGGGGTTCTTGTTAATGCCCAGTCTCACCGGCACTGCTGCTTCTAAGACCAATAACATCAGCATGCTCTTTTCCCCTTCCAGAAACAACTACTACAATGGCTCAAGGCTCGTTGTAAGGGCGGCTGAGGAGGAGGCTTCGCCACCAGCACCACCACCAGCAGCCACCACTGCGCCACCAGAAGGTGGTGAAGCCCCTAAGCCTAAGCCACCACCGATTGGACCAAAAAGAGGAACCAAGGTTAGCTGCAATTATTATAATCTATGTTAGCCGGATTTTATGGTAAATACTAGGGTTTTTTTTTTAATCCTCGCACGGCTTAGTTATATTTATTAATCACAAAAATATTAAATTTTTTAAATTTTTTTTACATTTTCCTTATGCTATTAAAATATATTTTAATACTGTAAAAATAATATATATTATACACATTATAATTTCAAATTGTAATAAAGTTAACATTTACTCTATAAAATTATTTGAAAAAAATTCATTTACAAAACAATAAACACTTACAAATATTAACTCTTTTAATCAATAAATGATATATTTACAATTTAACATAATTTTAATAATACAAGTCTAAATTGTTCTATTTAATAATAGAAAGATTAATTTGATGAAGTAGATTTTTCAAGTACATTCACCTAAGAAAAAGTGTATTGATGTAATTAATATAGAACAATATTATTAATTTTTCAAAATTTATTTTAATTTTTGTATTATTAATAGTTTAATAATTCGATTTAGGGTTAGGTATATGATTGCAGGTAAAATTTATTAAGGATAAGATATATTTATATGGAATTGGTGTTAGGTGGACAAGGACGCTACATAATATATATATTTGGAATTGGTGGTAAACAGGGGCGTAACCTCCTGCCAAATTTAAAATGAAAAATTTTTTATTTAAATTTTTAAATTTTAAATTAATAAAATTAAAATTATATTTTAATCCTTCTAAAAATAATGGAATTGTATTTTTATTATAGTATAAATTATAATTTAATTTTGGTATGCTTTTCTGACTTTATCCTGTAGGTGAAGATCCTTAGAAGGGAGTCGTATTGGTACAATGGCTATGGATCCGTTGTTACAGTTGACCAGGTTTATTTTTATTTTTAAATATTCTTTAGACATTTCTTTACAAGTGATGGCTGAGTGAGTTAAAACATTCACTTTACGAGTTGCAGGACCCCAAGACTCGGTACCCAGTGGTGGTTCGATTCAACAAAGTGAACTATGCCAATGTATCTACTAACAACTATGCATTGGATGAGATTGAAGAAGTTAAATGAGATTAGTCCATCAAGTCTTTGTAATTTTATGTTGTATTTTGTATCATATTACAAGCTCACAATTCAAATCTATATAAATTTAATCCTTTCCTTCTTATTCCAAGCATTGTGGTAAATTTGAAATGCTTATAGATATTTGTGAATATATTTTTATATTGCAAATGAAATGTAATTCCAACAAATGGGGGTAGGATTGATGGTTGCTGTCTAAGACCATAACATCCCCCACTCCAATGACACCTCACTATCACTAATAACCCAAACCCAATTTCAATACAAGATGTTATAAAGCTTTCACACCAAATTACAAGCAATTATCTGATTCGGTCATTTAAGCCTCACAATTTTGTTCACATTAAGTGTCTCACACTTTGTGAGTCTTCAATCAAACTCTAGTACACTGTCAATGTGAGATTCATAACTCCTCTCTGGGACCCTGACCTGTAATATTAAGTGTAACATAAGTGAATTAAGACCAGAAGTCTAATGTAGGCAAAGAAGGTTGTGTTTCTAAACTGTCAATGTGAGATTCATAACTCCTCTCTGGGACCCTGACCTGTAATATTAAGTGTAACATAAGTGAATTAAGACCAGAAGTCTAATGTAGGCAAAGAAGGTTGTGTTTCTATATATATATAATCCTTTACTCTATATAAAAGGATGTCTTAGCTTGTACTAGGGACCATGTTATGATGTTGATGAAAGTAAAGCTTACAGAAGTCTGTCATGGCAATATCAATGCTCTTGGTTGTAGGGCAAAGTTTCAAATTACTTAACCTCTAACATAGTTGACATGTCACAAGAAGGTCGCCAAGCGTGGATCTGTTCTGTGTGGAAGACCAGTTCGGGCTCCCAAAGCCCTACAGCCAGATGCAGCCTGCATTGAAGCCTCGAAAATAGGTAAGGAAACTAAAAACATCTCCTGGCAATTAGAAATTTTAGCAGCTAATTAACAAAGAGTAAATCCACTTACCACTTGAGCAGCAAATGGTAACATCTTCTCCGGTGGCATGCCCGCACAGAGAGCTAAAAACAAAAAATGGGTTGTCATCAACCTCGAAAATGGCTTAATCAATAAATAGAAAATGACCCATCTGGCCAGGTTACGAATTGCAAAATGTTGCAGACTACATTAGTCTAAGAAAATGTAAGATGAATGAAATGATGTCGTATGATTCCCCATAAAATGATACTAGTTCAGCTGTGAGGACACGAAGTTTCTAGTAAGGCTATAAGTTGTGCATAGATTAATAGACGAAACCTCACTAACTGATGAAACTGTTGATGAAGGGTTCATCTTATATACGCATACAATCACCTTCACCTTAATCGAGTGCTATACAGAAGAATCTGACATTTCTGCCAGGTTTATTGCTAATTAATAGTTATGCACTTTTGGAACAAAGGATGGTTGAGATCAAGGCAAATATGAGAACCTTTAAAGCAAAAAAAAAAAAAAAAAACCTTAGCTACCTATTTGTAGCAACTTTCAAATTAAACATAAATATGTTTAATCTCTCGGAAAACAAAAGTTGGAGACTAATGAGGTCTGAAGGGATAAATGTACCGTAAACTACTGCTCCAATAAATGCATCTCCGGCACCGGTTGTGTCAACAAGTTCTGATGGTGGAATCTTTTCAGCTGTTCCGATAAATAACCGACCAAATACTGTTCCTATCCCATTTACACTCAAATTGGTAACCACCTACAAGGGGAGCCATCTAGCAAATAAAAATCTGGAAGATGAAACAGAAGATCATAATTGCCACTTATAAGAGAATAGAATTTTAGAAGCCAGAAGTAGCTCCAGAGAACTCTTGCAAACTAGATTTAGGAAGAGATAACTTTGAACTCGGATTCAAGCAACATTAGATCACGGCAGAGATTAAATGGGTTCCATTGAAAACTTAAAATCCTAAATTATCAGAAATATGAACTACCTGTAGCAGCAATCCTATAAGATGAGCTGTATATAAAAAATGCAATATAATAGAGAAAATTTTAAAGAGCCGTTGGTGTGGCATATCCCCATGCGCACATCTAAAAGTGTGTCAGACACAAGTGTGGACACGAGTATTTCAAGAGAAATGAAGAGTAAGAGTAATATAGTGTAAAATAGCAACATGAATCAGAGGCATGCTCCTGAATTGAGAACACAAATCTAGAAAAAGATTTAAGATAGTGAAGTTCATATCGTGCAACTGTATTCCTGATGAGATATAATATGTAAGCCAATAAAGTCCTTGCTTTGTATATTACCGATGAGATACATGTTGGTATGGTCTTGCTTTCATCTTTTCTCTGCTTCAGTGATTCCAATAAACCGTGAATATCAATTTCTTCAGCATCGGAACCACCTGCAAACATGGTAGAGAATAGCTGTAAAAAATGCAAATTCAAATGAATCAAGCAAGTATCGATTTTTTTTACGGTTCCAACAAGATTACAGTTCCATTTCATATGATATTTTACCATTTACACTTCTTTCGAGCATTATGCATCCATCTTCACCCAGTGTCACAATCACAAATTTTAAGTTTGGCAATCTCAGAAGCATGGAAAGAAGTGCACTTGGAAGAGATGGAGCCTTTGTCCACGCCTTTTTCATCAGAAGTTCATAATACGTGCCAAAAGAAAATCAACTAAGTTAACAAATATCAGTGGCAATACACATGTATATCATCTTTGTAACTAAAGATTAAAGAACCAGGCCAAAATTAAATATCCAAATAACCAATTAAGTGAGAAACTAAAATAGATTTAACTAATAATGACAAAATAAGTTCCTAAAGATAAGGATAGATTACATCACTTATAAAAGATTATGGAAGAAGGATTCTATGGAGATTGGATAAGAGTTGTAGGGCATTTCATTAATTTTTTACATATGTTTGCAAAACCAAGTTACCTGTGGGGAACTTCAATGTAAAAGAAACATATAGTGATCCATCAAAAGATCAACTTACCTGCGGAAATCTTGCTGAGCATATAGCATAACTAGCAAAATTCAGAAGATCATCTAAACCTTCCCTTTCCCTTTCTGCATCGACTAATATTGGAATATTTTTGCAAGCTGCCTGTACTGGAAACATACAAAAGAGTGCTATTGACTTGCTATCAGTTGATATTAATGATGAAGAATGTAGAGGAACGACTTAATATTCTAGCAATCACGGAAAAACTGCCAGCATCGAATATGCCATAAGTTGAAGGCAAAGCTAATCAAAGAAGCTAAAATAAGGAAAATCCAATAGTTACCGAATATCCAATGGTTACCGAATAAGAAGAATAATCTTTAAGTGTCCAACAAGGATTTGTTCATTTTTTTTCCAAGTTTTTCCATTTATGTAGAGGGTACTTGGTAGTTTCATATCCTCATATCTCATGTCCCAATAAATGTCAAACACATAAACTCCAAGCAAAATGAAGGAGGAGCAACACATCCCCTAGCCATATGATAGCTCTTAATTTCATCTGCCTTGATACTATAAGTAGAACAAGAAAAAGAAAATGTACCTCTTTTGCAATAATTAAAGCAGTTTCGTACAGTCTTCCATCAAAATAGACCATATTGGCTCCATCCAAAGCAGATAATAATTGGGACTGTGAGAGTTCATCTGGTATCAAGGGTGGATAACCAGGGGTGTGAATACAGGTGCGAGTTTTCCTGAAAGTTTAGTGTCAACTGATTGGATACATATGCTTTCTATTTTCATTTTTTAACATAAGCAACACTTGTTTTTTTTCTTTGGGTTCTTGGCACAAGTGTTAAGAGTTGCGGCTTATATCTACACCCAAAGAAAATGTAAATAAATACTATTTTAAATAAAGGATGGAAAGAGCTGGTCGAAGGTGACCTTAAACCATCTAAGCCACTCTGAAGAAGATAATTTTCCATGCTTTAAACCTGCTATAGGCAGATCTCGAATGCCTATATACAGAATCGGAGAGAAAAGAAGGATTTTTCAAGGAAATACACTTCTTACTGAAAGGATAACTGATTATATAATGCATGGAATAAGGCAACAAGTGCTCACGTTTCGTTGTCAACAATTATATAAGTAAATGGCGAATTCCCCTCCTCAGAAACCTGAAATCCACACAATTAGTTCAGAGAGAGGGAGTCCAGGTTGTAATGAGACATTTAATGGCAGTAAAATATGTCTTATATGAAAAAAAAAGGCTGCCCAGTGCACAAAGCTCATCTAGCCATCTATGATGTGATGTATGATAAAATATATTCCTTCCCATGTCAGTCTCTGCTATATGACAGTCCAAGTTCCTAGGTTCTTTTCTTGGCTTCTAACTTCTAGAGTCTGGACAAGTCATAATCGACAAACGCAAATGACCTAACTATATTGCATAAATCCGGGTGGAGCATTATTTCTAGAATCGAATATCCAAACATTCAAAAATACCAATGGAATAAATCTTCGAGGCAAAAAACCTTCTTATATCAATCAAGATAAAAGCAATGATAATAGTAGGCTATGGATCTTTCCCATAAGTAAGAGCCATAAAATATCTCAAAGCCTTACAATAAAGAATGAAGTGTTGACTCCATCAGACTCAAGCTCCTCCAATATACTCTTGCCTTGGGCATCATTGGCAACCTAATGATTTATATGATGCAATAAAAGTGTTATCTCATTCAACAGTCAAATTTCACGGTGGAATTGAAGTAGATAGAGAAAATAAAGAAGAACAAAGATGTGTAAGACCTTAGAAATTAGTCGCGGATTTAATCCTAAACGAGCAACACAAGTTAAGGCATTTCCAGCATTCCCACCTCCCTGAACCTGTGAAAATAAATGCTAAATTAATCAATTAAACCTACTAGTTATATAGCTCAAGCTCTTACAATTTTCCTTAAGTATCCTTCTCTTACAACAAGTGTGCCCAATGCATATCTAAACTTGGATATGAAAACATGACCCTCCAAGGATTCTCAAACTATTAAGGAAAAAACTTAGAGAAAAAAAAGTGAAAATACTCATGTTGGAGACACATCCATACTTAACACTTACAAACTACTGGGAGGTTCTACAAAGAAATGGAAGACGGAAGAGCAAATTGAAACATTGATAAACAAAAATATTCGTATTGGACACATGTACATACCCAACACTCATGAGCCCGAGTAACATAACCTACTACGAGGTTCTACAACGAAACTGAACAGAGAAGGGCAAATTGAAACATTGATCAAATAAGAACTACATTGCTCACTTAAAATACACTAAAAAAAGGTCCGAATAAGATAATCGTGTCGAACCAAAATACCCATGTCAGACACATACTCTATACCCCAAAGCTTTACAAAGAAAGTCAATCATCATTAGATTAAGTAAATAAAAGTAGGAAGCAAGGATTTTTAGAAA
This sequence comes from Gossypium arboreum, assembly GCF_025698485.1. Classification (NCBI taxonomy): domain Eukaryota; kingdom Viridiplantae; phylum Streptophyta; class Magnoliopsida; order Malvales; family Malvaceae; genus Gossypium; species Gossypium arboreum. Next base: position 134,898,866 of record NC_069077.1, read on the forward strand.
ATAACAACCTTTAAGCTAGTGCTTCGGATTTTGTCATCAGGTTTAGGATAAGAAGCGACGGAGGCCAAGAAATCCACTCCGACCGACCCACACCCTAGCTGTCGGTCATGTTAACAAAATTGAAAACATTCATCAATTTTATGATAATGCTTTAACAAAAACAAAGAGGGGGTATGAATATACGATAGAGACAATAATGCAATTTAAAAATAAAAAAAGCGTACGACGATGCGATGTTCAGGAAGTGGTGGAAGCGATTCGGATGACATTTGGGCCCTGAAATTTGAAAAAAAAATCTCTAGAAATGAAGCATTGACCATTGAGCAAACCACAGTACCACACACAAAATTAGTTTTAACAACTATAATTTTTCATGCAAGTAACAAAAAATTTAATATATATATTTATTAGTTCTTAATTTTTGAAATGCAAAATTCATAGATGAATTGGTATCAAACTCATTCATCATCTCTCTCCATTGCAATCTTGCATCAAAAGAATGGGATTGTTATGGATATAGTGCTTGAATCCATGTCGATACAATAAAGATTTCTTTGTGGGGTTTATTTGAATTTGGATTTCCTCAAAATTAATAAAGGACAGGAGCGAGACCTGGTAAAGAAAGGAGGAGAGGCGCGAGAGACGAGGTTGGGCTGTGAAATGACGTTGGGGAAAGGCGAAAGTAAGGATGACACCATTGTTTTTTCTTCTTCCTCCTCGTAATAAAGCTTTCTTTAGGGATAGATAGTGGAGTATCGTTGGTAAGAGCTACGAGCGTTGAAACATGGATAAAGAGGTGGAACTTTGGAGCCAACCAATTCTTTTCCTTCATGCCTGAGAGGCTGATATTCGGATTTTTTATAATAAGAAAATTAAATATTTCGGGTATTTGCTGTTTTGCAGAAATTCGAGTCAATTTAACATTACTTTTTAAAAATACTTCAAAATCAAAAAACACCTTTGAACAAAAATTAACATTTTCTGCTTTTACTTTTGGCCAAAGAAGTGCTTTTGTAAAACATTTTTTGTCTCCGATCAAAAAGCTCAAAAGTATCTTATTTAACAATACTTTTATCTCAAAAATACTTTTAATCCCAAAAATACTTCTAAGAGGTAATACCAAACTAGCCCTTCCTCAAGTGAATCTGAATTTGAGTATAAATAATTATGTAATGAGCAATATTTTTTAAACTTAAGTAAAAATTTACAACATAAATAACAAATCTAGGATTGACTATTGCATATGATAGATTTGACTCCCAAGGAAAAAACACTGAATTGCAATTTGGTTCACTAGTCCTAAATAGAAACACAATTCAGCCATAGTCTCTCATAACCATTTCGATTTCGCCATCCACTTCGTTGGGTTCCACCATCTATACCTCACACTGCTTAACACAACCAAACCACTTAAAACAAAACAATCATCAGTTATCACCTAGGCACTTGACCCATATTCAGGTTAATACCTCTCTCTCGTCCCCTACTCCAAACTTCTTCCTCCTTTCTTCGCCTTCTCTAACCATCTTAATCTCCACCTCACCAACATTCTCGCCACATTTAGCATCAACAAACCCTGTCCATCTTGCAAAAACATTATTTTAAGGCAAAAACATCAAGAAAGGAATGAATTCTGGACATTGTTCAATAAGCTAAAACCATTGGATTCTTAAATATCTCTGTACAACATCATTCGGCCTCTTAGTTTTTTTCCCACACAAAGGAAACCATAGCTTGAGAAATAAAAAAAAAGTTGCATATTTCAAGATTTTAACTCCGATGTCGGTTTTTAAAGATGACTGTACAAACCAATTAAGCTAAGCTCTGTGCTCCGAGTTCCCTCCCGCAGAACAGCATCCTAACTATGACTTCTTCAAGGTCTGTGGAGCAAGGTAGCTAATCCGCTATACACAAGCTAAACGACGATCCCACCAGGTCTCAATATCAAAGAAAAGCATACAAGAATACACGAGCAAATGCTAATCTGCTCTATGCACGAGTTAGACGATCCCAAGAGCTTTCGATATCAAAGAAAAGCATACCAGTTTCCAGAGGTATATGATCAGGAGATGGTGCATTAAGTCCTGCAGTAAGAGACCCTCCAGGAGCACACTGGTTATCCAAAAGGAGGCTCTCAAGCTCATTGTAATACGACTTATCTCCCCCATTTACCTTGAATGGTCCTTCCCCATTTGTGGATCCTGAGGTTTGAAACTGTAAATAATCAGCAGAAGATTGTTGATTGCTTTGGCCAATGTTATTGACCCAATTAATGTCAAAATCGGAAAAACCATTATATGTTGCAGGATGATTTTGATTCTGAACATGACTGGTATCATTGTATTCATTAGACTGAGGAACACACAGATTGTATGGTGGGTATAGGGAAGGTGCTGAGTTTGCAAAAATGGGGTCCATTCTTGGTTGTAAGGAGCTATGATATGTATGTGTTCCTAGACTTGTATCAGAATTGTTTGGGCAGACAATGAGGTTCGGGTTCCTTTCGTTTGATGTTGTAACTGAAGCAGGATTTCGTTGATACTGTGATGCATGAGCAGAAGTAATGTTCTCAATGTTCTCTGGTTGATACTGTGATGCATGAGCAGAAGTAATGTTCTCAATGTTCTCTGGTGGAACATATGCGCTGCGGGTCACTGTTGCAGGAACTTCAGTATCTAGTCTTTTGGACATTGTGTTGGAAGAGACAAATTGGCAACTCATGTTCCTAGTCTTAGTACCTCGATCCCTTTGAATTACAGAATTACGCACACCTAGCAACTCCTGTGAACCCGAGCGCAACTGAATCGTGCTTCTATTTAGAACATGTCGGCTACCAACAGTTGGGTTATATGGAACTCCATGTCTGGTAGAGGACGAACAAGCACGAATTATGGATGGCCTTGGGACATTATTTTGTGGTATGCAGTTCCCAGAAGGTCGAACTGGAGTTGGTCTGGAAACGTGATTTTGTGTCGTCAACCGAATAATGTCGCGATGCAGCGGTTGGTTATGTTGGGGCACTATTGTAGAATGAGATGTGACAGGAGGCACGGAAACATTTCTCCCATGCCTGAAATTCTTCCGCAGAGTACTCCAAATTTCCTCTTTAATAGTGGCATGACAATGATCAGTATTAGAGATACCTAAGCCCCAATAACAACAGGGTGCTCGCACGTCACAAACAAAGCAATGGCACTGCAATTTCAAAAAGAATAATCATAGCACAATCAAGAATATCAAAATTAAAAAGTTCCAAAAGTTACCAGTTCACAGTGCTGATCATGAGAAGTTGAACTAAATGGAAATTTAGCACAATCATGTCGTGGGTGGGGGAAATCTCTGCAAGCAATCTGCAAACAGATGATATAGAAAAATGAGACGGCTATTCAAAATTTCATGCTATGTGTAAAGCAAAACAAAAAGTGTAGGTTCAACATTAAATATAAAAAAACTAAGTAATGCAACCAGCATCTAAATGCCCCTAATATCACATCAGCTCCTAGATATCTCGCATAAGAAAACTCTGAGACTTCATTCATACTTTCACTCTTTTGACATTTCAAGGGCTCATCTGGAAACTTAGCATCAATGAAACATATTTATTGTGCCCTTAAGATCATCTGAGCACAAAGATTGATACTTTTTGGTTCTCCATCGAAGTAGTTTCCATCGCAGCAAGTTCAATCCTTGAATATTAGCAGGAAAACTAGTGATCAGCTTATTTCTCCAAAAATTACTGATCTAGTTGCAAATAGAAAGGACTAAGATGCAATTTCTCACTGCAACAGATGATTACAGTTTTTCAATGGCTCAATTCTCACCTTTCATGTCATCCAAGATGACACTTACGGCTCAACATACTGATGATCCAATAATGATGGTGCTTCAGCTGGTTGAAAGGGCATCTCTAAACGCCATGAACATTCAAAATTGCAGGAGCTAGAAGACAAATTACTAAAAGAACAATCTAGAACCCCAACAAAATACACAAAAAAAAATTCAAGAAATGCTGAAAAAATAGCAAAACTGAATTTTAACATTCACCTTTAAGAACCCAGATATCAGAATAACCATATTCCCAATTGTAAAATTCAACACTGCACAAAGCCGTGCTCATTGGAAGGACATAAAGATATAATAGAAGTAATATCAAAAATAATGCTTAAGAATCAAGTTATCAAGTCAATCAACTATTTCTATACCTCTATATTCCCTTCCTTAGCATACATCGTAGACAAATTTCACTAGGAACTACTGGAAACCACATAGAGATTGATTTGTTCAAATTTTCTCAGCAACCAAACATATAAAAATGAAACTCCATCAATGTACTTAATCACAAAAACCACTCAACAAAAAAGTTCAAACAACAAAATAGTGATTAAAATTTCAATATTTTACCTGCCCTTTGTGGCCGACAACAAGCAACTCATCAGAATCATCATGGTAATCATTAACATCGGACACCGCCTTTTCGGGGTCACCTTCCAAAACGATACAATCATCGTCTTCTAAAGTAACATCCTTCCTCACCGATGAGCTCCGTGTCTTCGACTTCTTATTAGGGTTGACCTCCCCGATAACCACCACCTCGTCGGAATCGTCGAACCCCTTACTAACGGCTTCCAGAACTTCCGAAAACCAGTCGTAGTCGTCCCCTTTGGACTCTTCCAAACCCGACGCCACCTCATCGTCGTCGTCGGAGCTTATATCGAAAACCACTGGATTTGACTCCATCACCAAAAAAAAAACCGATGAAAATAATAATAATTTAGGATTTCTATATATTAAAAGGAACAAAATTATAGTAAGTTTTCATATGGGGGAATTTGAGGATTCTGTAATCTGAATTTAAAAAAGAAAAAGAGTACAAATCAAAAGCGAAAACATGGTGGGAACCACGAAGAATTGATAATGACCTGTGAATTTTGGCTTTCGGTAAAAAGAAATTGGAAAATTTTCAGGGTTTAGGATCCGTCGATTTAGAATGTTAGGGTTTTTACGGCTGTTGATTGTATTGAGGGTTTTCTTGTTTCTTTTCTTTCCCCCTGGCTGAGAATTTTGGGGAAAGTGAAATACTGAAACGTACTTAAAACATAAAAGCGAAATATAGTAGGGTGGAAGGAAAATTACAAAAAATGAAAAAGTAAATGGTTAGAAATATATATATATAGAGAGAGGAAAATGAGAGTTGTTAAAAATTATTATTAGTAAGAAAATCGGAAAATTGATTTTTTTCAACACCTTCTTCTGAGTAAATTTCAATTTAATTTAAAAATTGATAAAAATTAAATTTTAAGTTGATCAAGTTATTCGGATCAATTTGGATAAAAAATTAAAATTTTCAACTTAACTCGAATATGCATTACACAAATTGAGTTATCTAAAAATCCGAAGAAAAAATATAAAACTTCGTCGTTTTGATAAATATTTACTTTTTCTAAAGTTAAAAAGTCAAAACTATTAAGTTAAAAGTCAAACTACTTTTTTATAAATGTTTACCTATTAAGTTAAAAAGCAAAACAATTATATTGTTTATGTTGTTAAAAAATCGGTCCATATAAACACAATATTGAGTATAAAAAATAGGATTTGTTAACTTCACTTGACTTGACTCGAAATTTTTCGAAATTTTTTTACTTGATTCGATTAGAAAAATTTTCAAATTGAGTTTAATTGCTAAAATAAGATTCGTCATCTCGACTAATTCAAATTTTTTTTACTTGATTCAACTCAAATCAATCAAATACTCACCCCTAAACATGATTGTGTCACATTATTACTTAAATCTATATCATTATTTAAGCTCCTAATTGATTTTGTGTCACGAGTCAATCAGACATCAATTGATTATAGAAATTACGAAAATATATTTTCGTAATCAAAATAAATTATTTTATTCGAGTCTATTTTAATATTTTTACTTTAAAAAACAAATAAAAATATGCAAATTGTGAAATTTGAACCTACCCGTAAAATATTTAATTTAGCCCATGACTGTGGGTTGGTGTCACGAGTTAATTCGGTACCACTCAAGATGTCCTTTCGTAATTAAAATAAGTTATATTACTTGAGTGTATTTTAATCTTTTTACTTGAAGAGAACAAATAAAAATATGCATTTGGTGAAATTTGAACCCACCCCAATTGCATTAGTAAGACATTTTTGTAATTATACTATTCGAGCGTATTTTAATCTTTTTACTTGAAATTTGAAACCACCCCAATTGCATTAGTAAGACATTTAATTTAACCCTGACTGTGATTGGTGTCACGGGTTAATCAAGTACCAACTCGGTTAGAAAATAACTAATATAACCTTTTATTAAATGATTACTACTATTATTTTGATGATCTTTTATATTTTCATACTTTTATATAGTTTTTAAATAAAAGAACTAAAATTAAAGTGTTTAGGGATTGAATTCATGTTTAATGAATTTATAAACAAATTATTTACCACTACATCAATAATAATTTCTGATTAAACTTAAAAAATTAACTTTTAACATAAAATGTTTTCTCTCACCAAATTTGTATATCTATATTTACTAGTAATAAAACCTCGAGTTCGTATTACGGATTAATCGGTGCCAACTCGGTGAGAAAATGACTAATATACCTTTTATTAAATAAAATAACTAAAATTAACATATCTAGAGATTAAACTAATGTTTAATAGATTTACAAATAATTTTTTACCACTACAGCAATAAAATTTATTGAGCAAATGTAACAGTCCGGTTTTTGACTAAATTGGAACAGTGATTTCGGAACCACAAATCCGAGGTTAGAAAATTATTTTTATATTATTTTTGGTGTTTACAGCATGATAGTATGTACGTGTAAAATTTTCGTGAGCTAATTTTATCGTTTAATAGCTCAATTTGAGAAAAATGACTAAATCGCGTAAAATGCAAAAGTTACATACTATTTTTTTAAAGTGCTTAATTGCTATGGTTGATTAAATTAAAAGTCCTTATGATGATATTATACCATTGGTTGTGTTAATGGACATTAATGGATATGCATTATAAAATTCTATGTTTATTCATTAAGGTTAAACTTGTAATTTGGATAATAAAGGTTAATAAACAAAACAAAATTCATAATTTGTGTTCATCTTCCTCTTGGTGACCGAATATCAAAGAAAAAAAGAGAGGTTGGAAGCTTGTTAGGGTTCGGTACTTGCAAGGCTTGATTGGTAAGTGTTTTGAGCTCAGTTTTTGATGATTTCTACACTTTTGAGATCGTTGCTTTGTATTCTAGCAAGCCCATGCCTTAATTTTTGAAGTTGTTAATGATTTTGTGAAGTGGAATTGATTAATGCTTGAGCTTATGAATGTTTTATGATGAAAAATGAATAATTGTTGATAGTTATACAAGTTTTGTTAAGTGATTTTGAGTAAAAATGCCTATTAAGAATTTAATTGTGAAAAGTGTAAATTGAGGGGTTGAAATGTGAAATAAATGAAATTATTGGCTGCTAGGGGCCTATATGAAATTCAGATAAGCTTGAGTTTAATGAAATTTCATGAATTTTGTGTATTTGTGAAATAGGGACTAAATTGTAAAAATGTATAACTTTAAGGGCTAAAGTGTAAAAATGCCTAAATAGGTGTTTGTGGACTGAATTGAATGATTAAATGAATAAATGAGTTAATTTTGAATGTATATAGATCAAGAACGAAAGAAATCAGATTTAGATCAGTGAAAATCAAAGGTTATCGAATAGTTGATCCAGTCCGTTTATCTCGAATACAAGGTAAGTTCATATACAAATAAATATCTTTAAATTAAAGTATATATGTTTAATTTTCATTGAACTGCTATGAATGTTGAATGATCAAATACGAGCAATAATCGACAGGGTTACAATATCCAAATGTCCCTTACTAACCTTAGGAATAGTATAGGATACGAATGTCATGACATTAGGATTAACGAGATGTGATTATGTGTAAGATCATGTCTGGGACATCGGCATCATTATGTGATTACGTGTAAGACCATGTCTGGGACATTGACATCGTTATTTGATTTTGTGTAAGATTATAGCAGGGCTATCGGCATCGATATGTGATAATATGAATGACTATATCTGAGATATGGCATTGTAAGAGCTATATGTGATTTCCGAGTATCCTTAACAATTCCAAAAGGTTCAACAGGCAAAGTCAAGTCGAGAAAGAATGTGTGAATGAGTTAAGTGACTTAGGTACATATGAGATTCATACAAGTATTGAAAAGGGAAGTATTTGATTAATTCACTTATGATATTGTATATGTATACATTGAGAAAGGTTTGTGAGCTTATATGTGCTTACTCATAGTTTGCCTATGGATGAAAATAATGTTGATTCATGTGGTAAATTTATTTGTATATTGCTTGCTAAGCTTTTAAAGCTTACTTTAAGTGTTCTTTCCCTGTTTTATAGATCATTGAAGTTAGCTCGGACTCGGGGATCATCAGGAACATCGTCACACTATCGATCAACTTTTTGGTACTTTTGATGCTTTGTAAATATGGTGTATGGCATGTATAGGCTAGTGTTATTGTGATATATGAGAGTTGGCTTATAAATTATGTAAATGTTTGGTATATTTTTAGCCATGTAAGGTGGTTTACAATGCCTTATGATTTGGTAAGCTTGGTATGGTTTTCATGATGGCTAGATGGTTAAATTATTTTGGTTAATTATCAATGATATTTCATGGTTGAAAGGGATTTGACATATTTTTATATTGGTTGATGAACTTTAGCTGCATTTTTGTGACTAAAAATGGTACCATAAGAGCTTGTGTAGGTATGTGCAAAAAGGGTAGCAAATTGGCTTTGCAAATGGCCTATTTTTGTCCACACGGATAGAGACACGAGCATGTGTCTCAGTCGTATACGACACACGGTCATGCTACACGGTCGTGTGTCCCCTGGTGTTGATATTGAATTGAAGTCAGTATGCTCCACACGAGCTGGACACACGCCCGTGTGATCCAAGTCAGAATACCCTCCAGTTTTCACACAGACTGGCATACAGGCATGTCCTCAGCCATGTGATGTAAGTCAGTATGTATGCCCTATTTTTACACGGCCTAAGACACGGACGTGACTACTAGTCGTGTGAGGCACACGGCCTGTTTACACGAGCGTGTGATCTCTGTATGCATGAAAATTTTCTAAGTTTTCTAAAGTTTACAAATGTTATCAGTTTAGTCCCGAACTAAAGCATGTTTAAGGCTTCGTAGGCCCTGATTAGGGACAATATCATTATATTGAAAGATATATGTATATGATTGTATGAATGTATGAGATTTGGATATTAAATGATGTGTATTGTTCAGTAATACCTCGTAATCCTACTCCGGCAATGGATACAAGTTAGGGTTAGTACAACAAACTTAAATAAAATTAACTTTTAATGAAAAATATTTTCTCTCACCGAACTTGTATATTATCACTGTCACTTAATTGCATTGTTATTACGAGTCAACTTGATATTTAATTTTAAAGAATAGAATTTCAATATTAAATTGTCTTTTCACTAACTTTATCTCTTTTGACGTGCTATAATAAAATGATAATACTATTATAACAATAAGAGTGAATTTAATATTATTAATATAATGTATTTATCTATAACAATTTTTTCCTCACAAGATAAACTACTTTTTTTTTAATTTCGTACATATTGCATCTGTTGTTATTTTTATTAGTTTCAAACCTTACATTTCATTATTTATTATATGTTATTTTATGATGCATCCATGTGTTCTAAATACGTAGTTTCCACACACATAATGTATTTGATTGAGTTAGTATCACAAATTAACTTCATCTATGTTCTAAATTCGTGTTTTTCACATAGATATGCATATGATAATATTTCTAGTTTATTTATAAGAATATTATAATTTTTCAGGTGATAATGCGAGAGTGGGATGTCATCCCATATACCAAAATTAGGAAATTTTGTGAAATTTCAAGATTAAAGTGTACAAAAAATTTAGGGATTAAATTGAAAATTCTTATCAAATTTAAGTCTAAATGTTGCTTTATCCTAAAATAATAAAACAAGGATATCTAAACCAGACTAAAAACTAGACGAATGAAAGGGTATAATTGGAATTTGATAATTGTTGTTTGCTAGCACGTAATCTCATTATAAGTTCTAATTATATCTGCTCTTTTTGATATAATGTCTAGAGCTACTTATAATCTCTCCCCGACTCATAAATAGGAAGATAGTGCACATGAGCATACTCGAACCCACATAATGCTCATGCCAATTGAGTTAAAACTCAATCGAAAATTAAAACTATGTTTTTATATAATGGTTAACACTTATCATTTATTTGATAATTCATTGAAAATATTCATCTATTAAAAAATAATTTTTAAATTTTAAATGTGTTCTATAATCAAGATAAATGTTCATTTAATTTAATTTTTTAACAAAAAATTATTAAGTAAAATAAGTAGATAAATAACTACTTATCACTTAATTTTAAAATTGTTTAATTAATTTTATTTTTAAAATTATATTTAAAACAAGTTATCTCTTTACTTTTATTAAAATAAAAAATAAAACATTCAAATGGTTATATTTAATTTTATATTAACTTATTCAAAATAATATTAAAATTATATCATTAAGATTAAAATTATAAAACAAGTAATTTCCAAAAATCAAAATTTATTCATTACCAAAAAAAAATTAACAAATAATTTTTATAATATAAATTTAACACTTATAAAATTTTGTGTTTAATTTTTATATTATCAAACAACCTTTTAATCAATCATATACAACCCAATTAAGCAAACAAACAAACAAAAAATTATCAAAATAAAATATAGATCGAGAATCCATACAAGCTTGCAATCATTTAGATTTTGTTTTTAGTATTTGGTTTAATTAGGCTTTATTTTTATTCAATTTGAATATAGAGAAGTTAAATTTATGAAAATAAAAACAGAGACTAAATTTTAAATATCTGAAAAGTACAAATATTTTTAACATATTTAATCCACTAATATATTAGTATTTTATATTTTTATAATAAATCATTAACGTATTAAATTTTATATAAATATAAAATATCTTTTCTACAAACATAATTTATAGATTTTGATCATATTTGCTCTTTTTGATACAACGCCTAAAACTATCCATAACCTCTCCCTAACCCGTAAATTGAAGACTAATGTGCTTTAGCACGCTCGAACCTATATCCTCCTGCATTGGCAACAATGCTTATGCCAATTAAGATAAGACTCAATCGGCAAATTCTTGTTTTATTTTTAAATATGAATGCTGCAAACTTGTTAATTCAAATGAAAAGGAGATACATATGTTTAAATTTATGCAACACAAAATATTAATATATCAAAATTTATTTTAAAATATATAACATTTTAAAACATGATACTAAAAGCTGATTAAGTCTTAATTCAGTTGGTATAGTTGTTATTGTAACAACTAAGAATATGTAGGTTCAAGTGTACTTAAGTGCATTAATAGAGTAATATTTTATTGAACTATCTTAAAATAATTATCAAGGTTGTTTGAACAGGACCGTTCGGTTGAATCGGGAACCAACTAAGATATCAGTTCAGAGAGGGTTTTGAATCGAATTTTTTAATATTTTAATTGTTATAATTTTATTTAATTGAATTGGATGGGTTGATCGAATTGGTCGGACCAACAAACTAGTGACTAGACCTATCCATGTGTTGGGTCACCTGGCTCGCCTAAAAAGTGGAAAGGTTTGGGCAAAAATATAGGCCTGAAAAATGGGATTGGATAAAAAAATACGGCCTATTTAAAAAATGGGTCAGACCTCGAGTAAGATTCTTTTGGCCTAGGCCCAACCCATATTTGCAAAAAAAAAAAAAAAACTATTATTTTCCCGTTGTTTTGTTGGTGTTTTCTCAAAATTTTGTTATTGTTTTGCTGTCAATTTTTTAATAAAAAAATTATACAGGTTGAGACTAGATTTAACATCAATAATACAGACCGGCCCAAGCTTGGATCTATCAAACGGGCCTAGAAATTGATTAAAACTCAGCCCGAATCCAACCTAGCCTGGCCATGAATAGGTTTACCGGTGACCTAACCGATTAAAACTTTCACAATTATTACTAATAAGGTAGTAAAAATAAGTATATCCATGGATTAAAATAACATAACAGTAGTTGTTTTAAAATAGATTGCTATTTTTATTAATTAAAAAAACTAATTTAAAATATAAAAGTAAATTTGAGTGAATAGTTAATTATTTATATTGATTTTTTAATGTTAGCAACAAAAATGACATGTTATTTGAACATGATTGTATCATATATCACTAGATGATATAAATATATTTTATGTATTTTAAAGATTCGTAAAAGATCATATCTCATGTCTATATTTAAACGTACTCAAAGCATTATTCCATAAAAAAAATGTCTATGGAGCACTGAGGCTTTTGTCAAACAGTGTACAAATGTCATATTTTCAAAGATTTTTTTTATATATTTAGAGAATTTTTGAAGAACTATATCTCTATTCTCAGTATCAAAATATGCACTCGACACAAGCATCGGATATAGACACTTCAAGAAAATTGAAAAGCCGAAACAACGGATATGATAAATATACAAATCATTAGACCGGGTATGAACATGTAATTCAACAACAGTTGTACTATGAACACAAGGACGGCAGCCTAGGAAGCACATACACTCCCACCGGGGCAATGTCCGGTACTTGCTGGGCAGCAGATGAGAACCAGCAAGATGCTATTAAGATCAGAGGCTAACCCACAAAACTAGCCTCTTTCATCGCCAACCCAATTATTCTTCTCCTTAGGACCAGTAGGGCCTTCCTCTCCATAAAGCTCAACCGGAAGCTTATAAAAAAAGTTCTTCACCGAAGATTGAAGCATCACCGGTAAAACATGAACAATTTTATCCAATTCAGTTCTCGAATCATAGACAATAGTTGGACCCCATTTTCGCATAAACTGCAACCAACCAGGCTCAGCTACGATCCCATCTCCAAGATACTCAGCTGCAACAAGTTCGTAATGATTACTTGAATTTACATAGAAGTTACTACTAGCGCAATCGTTTCGAATACCGATTCCTAGTTTTGCAGAACCCTGAATGTAAGTCCCAGGGTGAGGAAAGCTAGCGTGTCCATTTCTTGACGAGTAGATGATCGCTTTATTTCCTTGTATGTACTCCAATTCATATGCATTCACCCATACACCACCACTGTGCTGAGAGAAGTATATGCTCCAAAGCTCTCCTGCAAAGTTGCATATACGGAGTGTAACATGCTCCCAATCACATACATGCTGTCCGATCTTGTTAAGTGCAATGTTCATAATACCGACTTTAAGAGTTGCTGGTCCGTTGAAGGGGCAGAAAATCCACAGAGCAATATCAGTGAAAGTCCCACCAAGTGCTGGTTTCACATGTAGATAAAGTTTAGCACTTGCCAAATTTCCTAGTTTGATAGTTTTCCTCTGATCACCACTTGGCAAATCAATCCAAAATTCTCCGTCATTGCGGCCACCACTAGGTAGATTCGAGCCACCGACATCAATTGGTTCACCTACTGAGTCCCCCTTTCTGAACAGAAGTGCTCCATTCTCGAAAAACCATGAAACTGAAGAAGGCAAGTAGATTTCATCAGGATGAAAGAAGAATGTAGGTCCATAGTGGTTTATTAGTGCGTGAATCTGATCACAGTTTGGCATTCCATGTAGTGAAGGATCTAAATTCTTCAAGCATGAGAGAGGCAGTTCTAGTCCAGGTATCGAATCACTAATGCAAGAAAAAGTTCCAACGGAGACACCTCTCCTCAGCATCCCTCGATGATACGGTCTTGTGCTCCAAACTCGAAACGAAAATTCCGAATGCATAACTCGATACTTTTCGCATCTATCAGTTAGGTCAGCTCGAACACATCTCACTTTATCTAATTTTGGTTTTTTAGAACTTGTGACCAAAAAACCTACGGACTTGTAACCCTCGGGAGGCTGTGGCAACCAGAAGAAACCGCAACCTTCAAGACTTCCCTCTCTCCCATCATTCGATTTCCAAGCTAGTGTATAATCGAGAGGCTCCCTAAGGGCTGGTGAAGTAACACGAGTTGAGAAATCAGTGGCTTCAGATTTGGAAGGTGCCTCTCGAGCAACAAGAACAAAACCTCTTAAAGGTTGGTCATTAGATTGACAATAGTGACCAAGGATATAAAATCCATCAGGTATTCCAACTGGTTTATAAAACGTGACACCTTTTTTCTTGTCCTCCAAGTTACTGCTCCAGATGAACTTAAATCTCGAGATTTTAACGACTTCGAGTTCTCCGAGATTTAATTTTCCAGAAGCAAATCCCTGACCTGAAAATGCAGGCAGGTCAATAAAAGAAATTTCAAGATAAGTCATATTCAAAATGATAAAACCACATCAGCTCAAGTGAACCTTTTGACTTGAACTTGCATTGTATTTTACCAGCCTCCGCTATGGACTATGCTGCATTTAAACATCACATGACATCAAAACTTATGTTGTTCCGACTATTCATTTTTCTTGAAATATTAGTGTCCAACAGACGCGTCCAAATATGGGAACAGAGATATGGCATACAAGGATCCTCCAAATACATAGAAAAATTTTAAAAAATCTGACCTTGCTGTGTCAGACACATACACATCTGACACTCACATCCCAGTTCAAGAATTCAATAATGGACCCTATAGATTGTTTTAGCTGACATATGATGAAGAAGAATGATGAAACAAAGAGATGCTACTCAAACATAAGAGAAAAGCTCAAAAATAAGTGCTGAAAAACTTTTATTTGGGAATGGGGGATTTGCCTTATGTTGCTCTGACTTATTATTTTCTTGAAGAACCTATGTCCTACACAATATCCGGATATAACTACAAGGATACAATCCTCCAAGGACCCTCCGACTAGATGGAAATCTTGAAAAAAAAATTGAGTATACCCATGTCAGACAAATATCCACGCCTACCATTCACACTCAAGGTATTTATGCAACAACAGTGGGCCACATCTCGAGTTCATGGAAAAAACAATTTGATGTATCATATTTGTTTTTTGAAAGGAATACAAAATTAACAAATGAAACAGTTCTAGGAAAAAAGATTTGCTCTTGTTCACCCACAATTAAAAGAATAATCAAAGTAGAACATAGTGGCCTTGTCAGCATAAGCTACAAAGAATTAATTGGAGTAAACGGATTCGTATCCAGCACCTATATTATCTGGACTCAGAAGCAAGTATAGGACATGCATACATGTATATCGTGTCTCCACCCCGATTTCCAAATATGTGTGAAAAAACCAAGAGTGTCAAATATGAATACTTCAAAAAAAAAAATGAAGAGTCAGTGTGACATACCACCAAATCATATAACATTTCATTACTTCTTGGATAATTGTATAACCATGTTAGATAGATTTTCCACACTACCTCAGTTTCATATATCTGGATTTCATCTATCAGTAGAAGTGCTTACTTTCTCTGCAGGAAGTCTAAGGACATAACAATTCGGCCTCTCAAACACAAAGATCTGTAGGGGATTGAGAAGGCTAAAATTCTTTCAAAAGCGGGATCTTTCAAAGCTGTGTTTCTCAAGATTTGTTGGTCTCAAAAGCTTACATCATTTGAAAGGAAAACTGAAGAAGCATAAGAACGTATATACCTATATGGAAAGACTACATCTCTGATATCATTAGAGCAAAACTCAATTGCCTATTCAAATGCAGTAAATTAGTTTTTAAACAGAACCCTCTGTTCTTAGCCTGCTAATTTTTTTGTTCTTCAAGAATTTCCCAGATTTTATCGTTTGTTTCATCATTTCAATCTTGTATTAAGAACAAAAACTATAACTGAGAACTACACTGCACTCAAAAAATCCCAACTACAAACTAAATTTTTGCATTCATTGTAGAAGTGGAAACTACAACTCATATTACTGATCAATAATCCGATCTAAACCCGGAAAATTTAGAAACAAGACGAAAACATAACACGAACATGATATGTTTAATAAACATGATACCATACTCAACATCCCCAAGTTCAAGCTATATATATATTTGCATTCATCATAGATGTGAAAACAAAATCTCATATTTGCAGCTACCTAACTGATCCATAATTCGATATAACAAAGAGGTAAACATATTGTTGCAAACTTTCCAAAACAAGGTTGAAAAATAACATCAGTTCATACAATAAGTAAAATAGTAGCTCATGAAATCACCCCCATCAATCAGAAAATAACAATGAAAAGGACAAATCGAGGCTAAAAAAATCCAATCAAAAAAGAAGAAGAAGCAAACCCATTAACGAAACACACAATGCGAAGAAAACCCAAAAAATCAAAATTGTAGTACCATGAGGCCATTGAGGGAGAGGTGCTGGAAGGGAGAAGGGTTCAGGGTCTGAAAGAGGCAACAGATCCATTTTCTTCCTGTAGAAACATTCGCACCCGAACATTTTTTCTCGTAAAGTGAAAATTTGGATGCAACTTTGCTGCTGATCTTTAAACCTGTCCGCATTATTTTGATATATTCCCAATCTCTTTGAATAAATGGATCAAAATGTCAAATTTCGTGGGTCCGATGTATACGTATATAGATTATATATACATGTATGCATGCAAATAACTTCCTTTTTGTTCTATACAAAACATAAAAAGGATAAATTGCATTCATTGTCACTAAATTATTAGTAAAATTATATTGTGTTCACTTAATTTCAAAATATTACAAAATAATCACTGAATTATAAGGAAGTCTTCATTTACTTTTATTCTTTTTGTAAATTACAATAATAGGGCAAAGCCCAAACAACAAATATGATTAACGCGACTTGAACAGTAACACTCCCTACCCATATTTCGAGCCTAGAATAGGGTACGAGGCATTACCGAACTTAATATGATCAATCATGTAAAAATCATCCATAAAATTTCTTCTAAATTAATAACTTTCATACATATGTTTAACGTCCCTTATATGAGCCTATGGGGCCCAAAACATACATTCAGGGTGGTTCGGGACCAAACCGTAAACATATGAAACTTTTGCAACACTTAAAAAATTTTCACACTTTGGAGAGTCACACGCCCGTGTTTTCAACCCGTGTAACTCTCTGTTTATAACTTCATCACCCTTGTCAGTCGTACACTTCATATAAATAACAAGAAACGTGTATGGGCTCATTTCTCATTAAATTTCTCATATATATACACAATTTCACGTTATGTAATCATACAACATATATCAGCCATATCTCTGTAATCTAAATATATTTTTATAACAACTTATTTTGATTTCATACTGTTTCATATTTAAGCTTAAATAACCAAAGTATTTGAAATATCATCTTTATGCAAATAGTACATACGAGGTATATAATTCGATAATTATGAATAAACACATTTATCAAACATTTTCCATATTCATATACCAATGTCTCATGTCTCCATATATCAATAACCGTCATTTTCATGAATTCCGAGTTCAATTTCATAATTATTTGTCTCGTATTCAATTTATTCCATGTCGGAACTTTATTCATTAATACGTTTGAATTATCAATACATATGGACAATACATTCAAGATGAACAATTATATAATCACAAATGAATTCATTTATCAGCCAAGTTCTATACTTATATCTTATCAACTCGTACTTCCTGTATCACATAATTACATGTAACATTTACCAAACTTTGTCAAATTAGTGAATGTCTTACGGAATTGAGTACTTCGTTTACTCGATGTCATAGTTCAACTATGGTCTTACACGTAATCACATATCACATATCGATGCCATAGCCCAGCTATGGTCTTACACGAATCACATATTCCACTGATGCCATATCCCAGATATGGTCTTATACAGTAGCATATATCACACGGATGTCATATCCCAGATATGGTCTTATACGGAAATCACTTGTCACTTGTAGCCGAAGCTACCACTATTCACTAATTAGGTAGCAGAAGCTACCACTTTTCACTGATCAGGTAGCCGAAGCTACCACTTTTCTGTAATAGCCTGAATTTCAACGATGTCGAAAATAGTGGTTCGAGACCATCAAATCTGAAAACTGAACTCGTAGATTATATTATTTAATATTTACAAGCCAAATGTAGTTTTTAAAAGATTTTTGGAATAGTAAATTGTGTTTTATAAAGATTTATTTGGTCAAGAAATTGAGAAAAAGAGGTATCGAGATCTCGATGTTATAAACCGAGCCATAAATATTTTTATAAATATTTACGGAATGTCAATAAGGTAGTATTAAAATTTCGTTAGAAAATTTTGACGTTTGGGTGGTCAATTAAATAAAAAGGATTAAATTGGAAAATGTGTAAAAGTTGCTAAAAGGATTAAATAGCTCAATTTTCAAATGAGAAAGGACCTAAAGTGAAAATAAGCCCAAAGGAGATATTTTGGGGGGCAATAGCTGAGAAAAATCAGGAAATGGGTGAAATAAGGGCAAAATTGGAAAATTTCCAAAATTAGCTAAATAAAAATGGGACTAAATTAGAATATCTAGAATTCTCTTCATTTCTCTTCATATTCATCAGCTGAAAAACAGCCATGGAAGGGGGTTCAAGCTGGTTTTCATGCTCTAGCTTCATGTAAGTTTAATTCTTGCTTTCTCCTTGAAATTTCTATGTTTTTGGAATTTTATAATTGGGTCCAACTTACTATTTCATTAGTTTTTGATTCCATGGCTAATTTTTAAAGTTTTTATGGATGAGTGCTGAAATAATATGATGAATAATCATAGAATTGAAGCTTTACTTTTGGTATATGATGATTTTATCAAGTAAAATTGATGGAAATTCATTTTAGGACCTAATTAAGAAAGAGTTTGGAATTAATGTCTAATGCTAAAGTTCTGATTTTTAGGGGTTATGAAGAAGTTTAAAATGATAGACTAAAGTATTAATTGAGAAAAATTAGCTCAATTGAGGGGTTAATTGAGCAAGGACTGAATTGTATAAACTGTGAAATTTGGGGCAAAGTGGAAATCAACATTTTTCACTAAAACTATTTTGGACAGCAACAGTAGTGTAACTTTGAAAAATCACCAAAAATTGCATAAATCGAATTAGAGGATGAATAAAATATGAAATTAAAGCTTATTGAGTTTAGTTTCTTATAAAAGAAACGATGTAAGCAATAGAATTGTGAATCATGAGATATAATAAATTTTATGAGACAAGGTCAGAATGATTTCGGGTTTCCCTGTTTTGACTTTGGAAAATCATAAAAAATTAGAGAAAAATAATTAGGGGCTTAAATTTATATGTTTAGAATCCTTAATGAGCCTATTTTCCATAGAAACAAACGAAAACATCATTTGAATCTTGTACGAGGATATAATTAATTTTTAGTGAAGAAGAGTTGGAACTGTTAGACAGCAGAGCATGGGTAACTTTAAAGAATAAACTGTACTTATTGGATAAACCAAAAATTATGAAAATTTTATGGTAAGAATATATATGAGTCTAGTTTCAGGGAAAATTATCGGATCTTAATTTGGAGTTATATAGCTCCAGATATAAATAATTTAGTGAGTATGACACAGATGGGCAGCTTGAATATTCATAAAAGTAAATAATAAAGATTATAGATAATGTTACTTACAAGTGTGTTATATACATTAAGGATATGGAATGGAGAGGAGGAGGAGGAGGAAAATATATATGAATATCCAGCTAGCATGGCTAATTTGCATGTTTTAGGCTTAAGGACTGAATTGAATAAAAGTAAAACTTTAGGGGGTAATTTTGTAAAAATGTCAAAAATGACCAAATTGAAGGGAATGAATTTTTATTATTATCTAAATTAATAAATTGAATGAAATTTGCAATTTAAGATCGGGTGAAAATTGGGAAAATGGTAAATTACCAAAATGCCCATTAATCTTGATATTTCTGCAATTTCGCCAAGTAAGTTCGTGTAACTTGAATTATATTCTTAAATGTTTGAAATGCATGTTTTTTATATGAATATGATTTGAATGTTCATTATATGGAAATTTATGAAACATTGATATATTTGAAAAAAAAAAAGGGAAAAAAATCTCGGTTGAATGGAAGGAAAATTCGATGGATCTCTGAAAAGGAATTGACGATAAAAAGGATCTATCCCGGACGGGTGATCCTATCCTGATATAGCCCTCCCGAAGGATATGTGAAAAATGAATTTAGCCCGGATGGGTAATTCGAATTAGGGTCTGAATTTAGCCTGGACTGGTAATTCAGACCCAAGCTCATTAGAGTAATTGTCGTTGCAGGGGATTTAGCTTGGACTGGTAATCCCGACAATACTCTATGAGTTTATATTACAGGGGATTTAGCCTGGACTGGTAATCTCACTGTAAGGATGAGGTTCGCGAGAGTGTGCTCTCTGATATGGAATGTGTAAAACCATGGTTGAAAGATACCATGACAACCTGATATGAAATGTGTAAGACCATGGTTGAAAGATACCATGGCAACGTGATATGAAATGTGTAAGACCATGGTTGAAAGATACCATGGCAACGTGATATGAAATTAATAAGACCATGGTTGAAAGATACCATGGCAACCTGATATGAAATGAGTAAGACCGTGGTTGAAAGATACCATAGCAACATGACGGGAAAATGAATAAGACCATGGTTGAAAGATACCATGGCAACGTGATATGAAATGTGTAAGACCATGGTTGAAAGATACCATGGCAACGTGATATGAAATGAATAAGACCATGGTTGAAAGATACCATGGCAACCTGACATGAAATGAGTAAGACCATGGTTGAAAGATACCATGGCAACATGACGGGAAAATGAATAAGACCATGGTTGAAAGATACCATGGCAACATGACAGAAAACGAGTAAAACCATAGTTGAAAGATACTATGATATCATGTCGAAGATAAATAAGATCGAGGAAGAGAAACGCCAAGATATCTATTGAACAATCGATATTCAGGTAACATGTATCAGATGGAATGGTTATATGACATGGTTGTGTGAAATGTTTACAGGAATTGGTCATATGGAAATATATGTACAAAATAGTTGTATGAAATAATTAAGAAGATAGATAAATGAAATAAGTATAGGTACATGAAATTTAATTTATGCTAAGTTTAATACTGAACTATTACGAAATAAATATAAACAAGATATAAGGAAATGATGGTTCATGAAATATTGATATAACGAAATGAATGATATATGCTTATGAAGAAACAAGAAGAGAATAATATATTTTGTGACATGTACATATATAATTATCTTTGATATGTTGATACAAAGAAATTATATAAGTTGAGACTATTATTAAACTCAAGTGTGATATGTTGAGAAAATAGGTATATCAATGTTGAATTTATATGAAATATGTGCAAGTATACTAATAATGTTGTTGTTTGACGCTTAGACAAGTGTCAAGCTATTGATTGAGTGGTAACATGTTTAATTATAAGGAGCATTGAAATGGTAAGTACTTAGATGAAAATATAATTTAAGATTTTGCAAAAAAAAAATTTATGATCTCGATTTTATTCCAGTTGGTTTCTAATGTATGTTTTGGGCTTCGAGGGCCCAATAGAGAGACGTTATGATTATTTCAAAATATAAATAATAAATGACTCAAAATTATCTGAAAATATTCAGTAAACTCCGGTAATGCCTCGTACCCTATTCCGGCAATGAATACGGGTAGGAGGTGTTACATTTTCACTTGTCATTTGTCATTGATTAGATAAGTGTAGCCGAAGCTATTACTTATCACTTTCACTTATCCTTGATCAGATAAGTGTAGCCGAAGCTATCACTTATCACTTGTTGCCATGGTCCAACCATGGTCTTTTCCTTCAATTCATCTTGTCACTGAGCTGAAATGCTCAATTTGATCATTTATTCAATTTTCATGCTTTTACATTATTCACGATTTTATCATCAATACATATGAAATAACACATCATGAAATTCATAAAATTAACAAATAATCACTAAAATTTAGCCATATAAACTCACAAGTTCAATTAACTATCAGAACTTTAAAATTTCTTGATGAAACTTTAATACTGACTTATTAACACTCTATAAATATTTATAAAAATATTTATGGCTCGATTTAAAATTCTCGAGGTCTCAATACCTCGTTTTCGATTCTAATTATTTTAATATTTATTTTTAGTACACTATTCACTACTTCAAAATTTTTCCTAACTTCACATTTAACTTATACTCACTAAATTAATAATATTTCCTACTCATTTGTCCGATTTAGTGATCTCGAATCACTGTTCCGACACCACTAAAAATTAGGCTGTTACATGAACCCAGGCCACACCTGGGGCGGTGAACACCTTTGACCATCAAGCCATGTGTTGAGGTTCAAAGTCTTTGTTTAAGTTACTAGACTATTAAAATGATTATTAAATGGCATTATTTGTTTGCATCACTTGCACTAATTAGAAATTTTCTTTTTCTCCTTCTCTCCTATGGTTCAATTTTTTGTATGATACAAGTTTAAATGTCACGAATTCACAAATTGAAATCCAAACAACTTTCTTTTCCAATTTCTGACACTGACCATCAAATCAACTTGAAATTAAGATATATTCTACTCCTTTATGAGTACTAATCCATTATACTGATTGTTGAGTTATTACTTGAAGCTCATGAGACAGATTTTTTAAAAATAACTTAACAATGCATGATTTAAATAAAAAATTTTAATTAGTTCAATGATCACTTTTATAATTTTTAAAGTTGAATGACCAAAATATAAATTTATTAATAATTTAATAACTTTTGGTGTAAAAAATATGTCAATGTTGGTGTTAGATTCTTCAATCCACTTACATTTTCTAGACCAGGGACAAAGTCAGGGGGTGGCATGGGCCCTGGCCCCCTAAAATGTAAAATTATTCTTTTGGCCTTTAAATTTTTTTAAAAATTTTAAATTAGTAAAGGTTAAATTGTACTTTGGTCCCCCTAAAATTATAAAAATTCGATTTAATCCTTTACAAATTATAAAGATATAAACTATAAAAAAATAAAATTTTATCCGACCCCCCTAAAATTTTGTTCTGACTTCGCCCCTGCTCTAGACCCCTCCATCCATTTAATTAATTATTTATTTACGATTTTGGATTGGATTTATTTTTAATATATAAGTTATTGTATATATTAATTAAATTATATATCAATTATTCAAATTTCTTTATTAAAAGTAATAATATGTTACATTAATCATCATTATTTGCATCCATCTAATAATTTTATAATTACTCTAACAAATAATTATTCAACATTCGCTTTAATATTTAGAATAAAAAGTTGATCATGCGAGTGTTAGATCTTAAAACGTGATTGTTGATTATACGATAAAGCTTACGGTATCTGGGCTTTTAATTTTGACCTAAGGACTTCTGTTAATTGATAAAATGAGCTTTTATAGTTCTTAAAATGTGTGGTTTTTCGTAATCGTTTTATGCTGTTTTTTCTACTAAAAAAGTTGATAGTATATTGTAATTTTATTATACTAATGTGATATACATAATTATTTTTTTTACTCGTGCGATGCATAAATTGATTATAATGTATCAATTAAAATATATTAAATATATTGTTTTTTTATAATTTTCTGCTTGACCTTAGAAGAAAAAGTACAAACTGATTATTGAAAAGAATTAAAACTAATAAATCAAACAATAATTAAAACTAATTATTGACCAAATTGCATAAACCCATAACTGCATCCATGAAATGAACAAATAAAAACATTTAAGACTCAATTATAACATGGTGTGAGGATTAAATTGAATAAATTAAAACTTAAAATTATGGATTAAATTGAAAAATAAAACTGAGAGACTTGAAATAAAATTATCTTCTCTCTCCATCTTTCACTGCCCATATAAATACGTCTTTTCATATATTTAAAATTGGAGATGAATTTAATTTATTTTTTAAAACATCCTTTAAAAAATGATACATGGGTTTTAAATTTATAGTAATATCTAATAGTATAATGTAAATATTTTAAAAAAATTAAGATAATTATTTAAAATAATAATAAATAAAAATATAAAAAATTAAGATAATTGTTTTTGGGGTTTACATATGTGGTGAATTTTGGAATTAAATTTTAGGGTTAATTAAAATTTTTAAAAGTTTTGAGAATTTTAGTGAAAATTTCCAAAATTTTGGTAGGTCTAATTAAAAGCTCCAAAATTTTAGAGATTTATGAAAATTTACAAAAAAAAAAAAGAAAAAAAAAAGAAAGTGAAAGAGTCTATTTGAAGTTTTTAAAAAATTCAAAGGTTTAATAATAATTTTTAAAAATTTTAGGAGGCATAATTAAAACTTTCAAAAATTTTAGAAGGCGAAAGCCCCTTAAGCCCTATCCTAATGAGGATCCATCTCTGGTTTAAATTAATAAATGTTCGAAAGATTAAAGACGTCTGAATGATGAAAAATTCCGATAGCAATTTAAAAATGCTAGTTTGGTTTTGTTGGTAGAGATAAAGTAGGATGGTTTTTCTTCTTGCTTAATCATGATCTCATTTTCAAGCTTGACCCTTTTGAATATTTTTTATTGTATATTATACTTGACAAAGATTAAATTAACTTTTGTTATTAATAGATATTTTTTAAAGGATCAATTTGCTTAAATTTAAAATTGAAACAAATTTAACATGATATTTTTTCTTCTTCCTATCAAAATCTGTTGATACAGGTTACCAACAGAGAGGAGAGGATGATGGAGGGAAGTGTTGGTTCACATATGACAGGTGGAGAGTGGGTGGCAAGAAGAGAGAGAAGTAGGAGAAGGAAGGGGAGAAGAAGAAAAAGAGTTTGTTAAGGGAGAGAGTCGATCTTTGATTACTCGTGCACTCAAGCTTGTACTTGCATAGTTGTGCAAGTCAACTATCAACGTGGAGTGTACTATGTGGTTATGCTTTGACACTCTCCTTTAGGGTCGTATGAGACGATTATGCTTTGGTGGTTCTCACGAAAGGTGCTTAGGATTGTGGAAGGTCGTTTATGGACCGTATCATATGAAGGGTTGACACGAACTATTCTTTGTGAAAAATTTTATACAAACTATTCCTAACGAAAAATTATTTATGAACTACCGAACAACTTATCACATATCATGCCAAGATGAATATGTAACAAAATCTAGTATGACCAAGAGAAAATATTGCGGTAATAGAACTTAACTAAGCGATTATAAAGTGTGTCCGTCAAAGACGAAATTAAAATCTCGAGATATTGCGACCAAGGCTAAATCTTTAACAGGAAGAGATGGTATCATATCTTTCAAATTCAAGCAGGAATAGGATATTTGACCTAATGTTTTGCTTTAATTATGACTGAATAACTAGCTCTGCCTTGTAAGAAAAATGACAACACATCCACCAAACCTTATGTGCTATACATTACCAAAGTATATTCCAACCCAAAATTCATATAAAGGCAGCTAAATTTTTGGAATTTTAAGAATGGTAAAGGGACGTATTGGTTTAATAAAAATGAGAATAAATGATCATATAATAGAGTGAATTTGTGTTCTTTTGATAAATTGTATAAATATAAATACAATATAAATAATTCTAATTATAAAATATGTATCTATTAAACGTGTTATACTAAATACTTAAAACATTTTACATCATTTCAAAAAAAAAATAAGTTGTTGCTTTTTTTACTCAATTGGGTACTTAAATTTTAAAATACATAAAAAAGCTCTCAAACTTTTAAAAAAAATAATAATAATAAATAAGCCCCTATTTTTTTCATTCAATTGAGTACTTAAACTACCAAAATGCATCAAAAAGGCCCTCAAACTTTTTCACAAAACGCAATTAAGCCCCTACTTTTTTTTGCACTTAATTTCCAAAATGCATCAAAAGGTCATTTCACTGTTAAAGCTAATCACCTCTAATTTTTTTCAATTAAAACCACCACGTTTCATAACTATGGCCCGACATGTGCCAAAAAATAAATAATAAAAACATAAAAATATTAAATATTAAAAATTAAAAAAAATATAAAAATATTTAATTTTATTAAATATTAGAAAAAATATAAAATTTTATAAAAATCATAAAAAATTTATAAAATGCATAAAAAAGGCCCTTTAACAGTTGACTATTAAAGTTAACGACCCCATTTTTTTCGTTAAGGCCATCGCATGCAGCAACATAAAGTGACATGTGACAAAAATAAAAATAAAATAAAAATCAATAAAGTTATAGAAAAATTATAAAATGCTTCTTTCGATGCGATAATTTTATAATTTTTTACTAATTTTATTTTTCTTTACATTTTTATAATTTTCTTACTACTTTATAAAATTTTATAATTTTTTCCTATATTTCTATATATTTTATAATTTTTTATAATTTTTCTAATTTTAATAAAAATAAATGTTTTTATTATTTATTAAAATTTAATCATTTTATAATTTTAATTGATTTTATTTTTATTATTTTTTGCATGTCACGTCGTGGTTATAGCATGTGGTTGCTTTAACTGAAAAACATTAGGGGCGGTTAGCTTTAACGATCAACTGTTAAAGTTAACAGTCAAAGGGTCTTTTGATGCATTTTGAAAATTGAGTGTAAAAAAAAAACAGGGGCTTAATTGCTTTTTTTTTTTAAATTTTGAGGGCTTTTTTGGTGCATTTTGACAGTTCAAGTATCCAATTGAGTGCAAAAAAAAGCAGGGGCTTAATTACTTTTTTTTTTTAAGTTTGAGGGTCTTTTTAATACATTTTAAAAGTTTAAGTACTCAATTGAGTGTAAAAAATAAAATAGGGGCTTAATTGCTTTTCTTGAAAAACTTTGAAGGCTTTTTACACCGTTAAGCTTATTTTCATAACTCCTCTCCAATTCTTAAATAGGAGGATAATATATTTCAGCGTACTCAAACCTACATCTTCTTTCATTAGTAATAATATCAATGCCAATCGAATTAAGACTCAATCGATGATATTTATTTGTATTATTTAACATTTTCTTCCTTTATCAAAACAATAATTTAAAATAAATAAAAAACCAATGCTTGGTTTATTGGTGTGTTAGGGTATATAACACATGCAAGATAAATGTATACCCTTTTGTTATACCTTGCACCATTGAACACACGACACGAATATATATATATATATATAAAATTTTGGTTAAATTATGATTTTGGTCCTTATTCAAAATTGAGATTTAATATATATTTTAATTTATTATAATTTGATCCTTTAATTTTTATATTGTTAGTAGTTAGTCCAAATAAATAACACCATTAACTATTTTCATTAAAATTGTAATTATGTGGAATTTTTTTCAAAACACAACTTTCATCATAAAAAGTCCACATCAAGACGAGAATGTGTTTTTTTAAATCCATATTAATATAGTAATTAATGATATTATCTATTTGAACTAACACATGATATATATTTTAAATAGTGAGACTAGAACCACAATTCAACCATCGAAATTTAAATGGATAAAGTAAAAATTACTCCATAAATATGGTTAATTTTTTGATCCATGTTAGTCACGCTTTAAAATTGTATCATGTCATCTTTTAAGTTTTTGTATTTTTAATTTAGGTAATTTAAAAAAATTAGGTGAACATCACACCATCATACTTTAATGAAATCCAAGCTCAGGGATCAAATTGGAAAAAAGTCACCAAATTCCAGAATTAATGTGGACCAAGAAAAAGTTTAGGGACCAAATTGAAAACTATTAACAATGTCAGGGAGTAAATATTGCTTTATCCCAAATTTTAAAAATCGTTGTTAGGCATGGCAAGGTGAGACGATGTCCCTCCCTTTGAATCGAAGCTAGCTATTCAACAAAAAAAAAAAAAAAAAAGCACCTTACCGCTCTCACCGGTAACGTCTCTTAGACTCAAACCTACGACTTCCCAACTTACAGTTTGGTACACACTGCCACCTTATAATACCCTTCTTCTCCCTTTCTCTCCCTTCAATCTTCACCTTCTCTTTTTCTTTCGTTCTTTTGGTTTTGCCATGGCTTCAACCACCATGGCCGCTGGCTTTGGTTCACTTGCTGTTGACGAGGTATTTTCTTCTTCTTCTTCTTCTTCTTCTTTCTCTGTTTTATAATTATTAGTGTGTGGAATTATGTGTTTGTTGATTATGATGATGGCAGAATCGGGGATCATCGACACATCAATCATCAACGAAGATATGCAGGGTGTGTGGGGATAAGATCGGGCAAAAGGAAAACGGACAACCGTTCGTGGCTTGTCATGTCTGTGCTTTCCCGGTTTGCCGTCCTTGTTATGAATATGAAAGGAGTGAAGGAAACCAGTGCTGTCCTCAGTGCAATACTCGCTATAAGCGTCACAAAGGTTTTATATTTTAATTCATAGACGTCTCCAAATTATTGTTGATTTCTAAACTTTTTGGATTATTTTAATTTTAGGTCCTTTAGTTAACTTAACCATTAATTTAGATATTAGATGCAAGTTCGGATGTAACGTAAAACATATTCAAAATACATGAATTAAATTGTAAATAAGTGTATATCTATTACATAAATAACTTAGATCTTACGTGTTAATAAAGAGAAAAAAAAAGAGACAATGGTAATAAAATTTAAGAGAGTTATTCCTTCTCGAACAAAGGGATCGAACTGGTCGTCGAGTGAGTCACTCGAAACTGGTAAAAAACTAAAAATCAAGATAAAAAATCAGCGATTGAAACAATTTATAATTTCTTAAATATTTTTTAAATTTTTATTAATTAATTATTTCTATATCAATAGTTGAATTGATTGAACCGAAAACTAGTGATTTGATTTAAAACATTACATGCTAGATCTAAGTTGTCTATACGGTAGGTGTATACATGTTTATAATTTGATCCACGTGTTTTAAATATGCTTCACTTCTAATTTAAGTTGATGTGTAAGTTAGGTTGATAAAATGATACATTCTGAAGATTCAATTAAGACATTTTAAAATTCATAGACCAATTTAGAATCTAGACAATAGTCAGAGGAATACAGTGCAATTAACCCAAATTTATTTTAAGCCCTCTCACAAATACGTACATATATATATTATTGCTTCGTGTTTTGTTGTTCCGCAGGTAGTCCAAGAATTTCAGGAGATGAAGAAGATGATTCAGATCAAGATGATTTTGATGATGAATTTCAGATTAAGAACCGCAAGGATGACTCGCATCCACAACATGTACGTATTTGAAAAAAAAAGGTGAAAAAAGAACAATACGATCGATCAGATAGTTTTCTAAAAAAAACAATGGTTAATATTTGCAGGAAAATGAGGAGTATAATAATAATAATCATCAATGGCATCCCAATGGTCAAGCTTTCTCAGTTGCCGGAAGCAGTAAGTAGCGCAACTCAAGCAATCTCGATTTGAATAATTTTTAAATTGGATTTGAATAAGATTGCAAAGTATGAGTGTTTAAATTGATGTGGGCAGCGGCGGGGAAGGATTTGGAAGGGGATAAAGAGATTTACGGAAGCGAAGAATGGAAAGAAAGAGTTGAGAAATGGAAAGTCAGGCAAGAAAAAAGAGGTTTGGTAAGCAACGATAATGGCGGAAATGATCCTCCTGAAGAAGATGATTATCTGTAAGTCAATATTTTATTTTATTTTTTAAAAAAAAAGCATATTTAATTTTTTTAAAATGCTCTTTATTTTATTTTTAAAATTTAATCTCTTAATTTAAAAATTTTTAAATTGCTAATTATAAAAACTCAACGTTACTAAAATATTAGACAAAGATAATTTATTTCGAATAATTATGGTAATATAATCACTTTTTGCAGCTTGGCTGAAGCTCGCCAACCTCTATGGCGAAAAGTGCCAATTTCGTCAAGTCTGATAAGCCCTTACCGGATAGTCATCGTCCTCCGATTCTTCATCCTCGCATTTTTCCTCCGGTTCCGTATTCTAACACCCGCCTACGACGCTTACCCGTTATGGCTAATCTCTGTCATCTGCGAAGTTTGGTTCGCCTTCTCCTGGATTCTCGATCAGTTCCCTAAATGGTTCCCTATTACTCGCGAAACTTACCTCGATCGCCTCTCCTTGAGGTTCGAACGTGAAGGAGAGCCCAATCAACTTGGCGCCGTCGACGTCTTCGTCAGTACCGTCGACCCTCTCAAGGAACCCCCCATCATAACCGCCAACACGGTTCTATCGATCTTGGCCGTCGATTACCCGGTCGAGAAAGTGTGTTGTTATGTGTCGGACGATGGTGCTTCCATGCTTCTTTTCGATTCGTTGTCTGAAACGGCTGAGTTCGCGAGGAGATGGGTTCCGTTTTGTAAGAAGCATAATGTTGAGCCCAGGGCGCCGGAGTTTTATTTCAATGAGAAGATTGATTATTTGAAGGACAAGGTCCATCCTAGCTTTGTTAAAGAACGGAGAGCCATGAAAGTAAGTTGCCTATCTCGCTGTGTTTCTGTGTGTGCTCGGGTACAGTTGCATCTAACTCAAGGAGTTAGAGCTTACGTCTCGAATTGAAATTAGATTTGAGTTTGGTAAAGTATAACAAAGATCGAATTGATCGATTAGGCTTATTTATATCTAATTTTAATTTTAAAGTTTGAGCTAAATTCGAGCTATAAATTGAATGGCTGGACTCGTTCGAGTTCAATTGATTAGACTCGTTCACCTAGTGAAATTTGAGCTTATTCTTATGCTCAACTTTAAATTCGATTATTTGTGTTTGAGCCTGAGTTCAGTTTTAATACTAATTAGAAGCTTGCTAGTTGCTAAAGCCAAGCATTAGAATATTGAATTCAAATTTGACTTATTTGATAGCCTGAGCTGCTTGAGCTTGAGCTCAACTTGATAACAGAATTCGAATTTTGTTATCGAGCTCGAGTAACTTGTAACTTCATAGTTCTTGTTAACAAGTTAACAAGGGTTTAATATATATTTCCCATGTTACTGCAGAGGGAATATGAAGAATTTAAAGTAAGGATCAATGCATTAGTAGCAAAAGCTCAGAAGAAACCAGAAGAAGGATGGGTGATGCAAGATGGCACCCCATGGCCCGGAAATAACACTCGTGATCATCCCGGAATGATTCAGGTAATATAGAGATTACGATATGATTCATAATATCTACAATGTAAACCTTTTGGATCTTTTCTCATAGGCATCCGAACCGAACCACGTAATTCTTTATTTTCACAGGTCTATCTAGGAAGTGCCGGTGCACTCGATGTGGATGGCAAAGAGCTGCCTCGACTTGTCTATGTTTCTCGTGAGAAACGACCTGGTTATCAGCACCATAAGAAAGCCGGTGCTGAGAATGCTCTGGTGATTTACTCATTTTCTGGTCTAATTTTCGTTTGGCTTTTGAAAAGTGAAACTACTGAATATGAATCGTAACTGTTTACCATTTTATCATATTCATTATTGATCTTGTTTGGGTCATGTATGCCATCGGCAGGTTCGAGTTTCTGCAGTGCTTACTAATGCACCCTTCATATTGAATCTGGATTGTGATCATTACATCAACAATAGCAAGGCCATGAGGGAAGCGATGTGCTTTTTAATGGATCCTCAGTTTGGAAAGAAGCTTTGTTATGTTCAATTTCCACAGAGATTTGATGGTATTGATCGTCATGATCGATATGCTAATAGAAATGTTGTCTTCTTTGATGTACGACTTACTTTCATTCATCATTTTTTAAAAATTTGGTTTGAAAAAAAATTAGTGCCTAAAACATCATTTTCGATTTATATAGATCAACATGTTGGGATTAGATGGACTTCAAGGCCCTGTATATGTAGGCACAGGGTGTGTTTTCAACAGGCAGGCATTGTATGGCTACGATCCACCAGTCTCTGAGAAACGACCGAAGATGACATGTGATTGCTGGCCTTCTTGGTGTTGCTGTTGTTGCGGAGGTTCTAGGAAGAAATCAAAGAAGAAAGGTGAAAAGAAGGGCTTACTCGGAGGTCTTTTATACGGAAAAAAGAAGAAGAAGATGATGGGCAAAAACTATGTGAAAAAAGGGTCTGCACCAGTCTTTGATCTCGAAGAAATCGAAGAAGGGCTTGAAGGATACGAAGAATTGGAGAAATCGTCATTAATGTCGCAGAAGAATTTCGAGAAACGATTCGGACAATCACCGGTTTTCATTGCCTCAACTTTGATGGAAAATGGTGGCCTTCCTGAAGGAACTAATTCCACATCACTGATTAAAGAGGCCATTCACGTAATTAGCTGTGGTTATGAAGAAAAAACTGAGTGGGGCAAAGAGGTTAGTAATATTATATATTTCAACGGATTACTTCAATTGACTAATGCCATTTGCAACTGTTATGTTTCAATACATTTCATATAGGTCAGGAGTCAATTTGCGCATTAACGAGCCTGTATTATTGGCATTACAGATCGGATGGATTTATGGGTCGGTGACGGAAGATATATTAACAGGTTTCAAGATGCATTGTAGAGGGTGGAAATCGGTTTATTGTGTACCGAAAAGACCGGCATTCAAAGGGTCCGCTCCAATCAATCTCTCGGATCGGTTGCACCAAGTTTTGAGATGGGCACTTGGTTCTGTAGAAATTTTCCTTAGTCGTCACTGTCCACTTTGGTATGGTTATGGCGGAAAACTGAAATGGCTCGAGAGGCTTGCTTATATCAATACCATTGTTTACCCTTTCACCTCGATCCCTTTACTCGCCTATTGTACTATTCCAGCTGTTTGTCTTCTCACCGGCAAATTCATCATTCCAACTGTAAGTATTTACTGTCATTATTTTATGAATTTGGCTAAGGATGGCAATGCAATGGGTCGGTTTTTTTTTTTTGCTTGATTCTGTAAGCTTGACAAGTAGTGTTTTTCTTGCAGCTAAGCAACCTTACAAGTGTGTGGTTCTTGGCACTTTTCCTCTCCATCATTGCAACTGGAGTGCTTGAACTTCGATGGAGCGGGGTTAGCATCCAAGACTGGTGGCGCAATGAACAATTCTGGGTGATCGGAGGTGTCTCCGCCCATCTTTTTGCTGTCTTCCAGGGCCTCCTCAAAGTCCTAGCTGGAGTAGACACCAACTTCACCGTAACAGCAAAAGCAGCAGAAGATACAGAATTCGGTGAACTTTATCTCTTCAAATGGACAACTCTCTTAATCCCTCCCACAACTCTGATAATACTGAACATGGTCGGAGTCGTGGCCGGAGTTTCAGACGCAATCAACAACGGCTATGGTTCATGGGGTCCATTGTTCGGCAAACTGTTCTTCGCATTCTGGGTCATTCTTCATCTTTACCCATTCCTCAAAGGTTTGATGGGGAGACAAAACAGGACGCCCACCATTGTTGTGCTTTGGTCCATACTTTTGGCATCGATTTTCTCACTGGTTTGGGTACGGATCGATCCCTTCTTGCCCAAACAAACAGGTCCAGTTCTTAAACAATGTGGCGTGGAGTGCTAAATGGTGTTTTACAAACCTTTGTTATTATTTTATTTTCCCTTTTTGCCACTACTGTTGATTTGCTGTGATTCTAAAAGGGATTTATCTTGTTTGTAAAAAGTCTCCTATGATTTTGTTGGTTCAATTTAATTTCTATATGGTAAAAAAATATTTCTTTAAATTAACTATAAAAAATAAATATTAATGTAAAAATAATTTTATATTATTTTAAATTTTAGGGTAAACTACTAAAGATATATAAATAAAGTGGTATCCACAAGTATACGGTCTAGTTGTGTTCGTAACTAAGGGAGGCTAATGTTAGATTAATTTTAATCTAAACACCAAAAGATATAATTAGTACTCGAAATAGGTTATATTACACAAATGTAAATAAAAGATATTTTTGGGATTTTTATGATAATAAGCTATAGCAAATAAATAAATATCAACAAATTGAAAAGTGGAATTAATCATATCTGATTATGGGTGATTAGCTCGCTTCGGTAATCTTCATCAACTGTCGTTTCGGGTTCCTTGTCAATCAACTGGTCGATATCTTAGTAGGATCTTTCGATACGTCCACTAGAATAACAAGTCAAAAAGGACTATTTATCTTTTGACCTCACAATCCAGACTGGCTTAGGGTGAAGATGTTCATGAATATGCTATACCAATTTTGGGTTAATTCCTACCTTGATGACTTCCTAGGGTCGTCAAGCCTAGGGTTTAGGTTCTTCCTTTCCCAAACAGTTGATCCATTGAGTAACCCTGTAAAACAGTTAATATATCATACCTCCACTCACTAATCCTCCTTAGAGGGATTATGTAACATCCCGATTTTGGGCTTAGTCAGAACAGTAGTTTCGGGACCATAAATTTGATGAGGAAAATTCATTTTTATTATATTTTTATGGTCTACGATTTCACAGAAGGATTTCGTGAAAATTTTGTTCGAAAATTTCGACGTTTGGGCATTCAATTTAGTAAAAGGACTAAATTGTAAAAAGTGTAAAATTTGAGTTTTACATGTTAGAGGTGTCTAATTGTCATGAAATTTTAAATGGGAGGTCCTTAAATAATAATTAAACCATTGTATAACTTTTTGGACAAAAATGGCCTTGGTTGGGTAAAATTTGAAAGAATAGTAAAAAGGGCATTTTGGTTATTTAGGGGTAAAATGAATTAAAAGACAAATTTTAAACCCCAAATGTGTCCCTTTCTTCTTGCTACAGCAGAATGTACCAAGAGCAGCCATGGTTAGGGTTTGGCCAAGCTTCCAAGCTTAATAGTAAGTGATTCCGAGCTCTGTTTTTAATGTTCTATGTATTTTTGAAATCTCGGTAACATGATTTGCTTATTTCTACCATTATTTTGAGTTAGGATTTATGTTTAAAAATTTACCCATGAATGATATGCATGTATTTTTATGTTTAATGGTAGAATATGAAGCTTGAAATTGTGTTAAACAACTTTTGCTAAGCGATTTTACGTGAAAACGAGTAAAACGACATAATCGATAAAAATACCTAATGTTCATAAGTACATGTTAGAGTGAGAATTTGATGTTTCCATAGAAGGGAAAAATGATAAGAATGTCATAAAACATAAGAAAATAGGAAGAAGTTTAATTTTCGAACCTTAGGGCAAAAGTGAAAATATGCAAAAGTTTAGGGGTCAAAATGAAAATTTGTAAAAATATGATTTTTAGACCCATATGAATAGTGTGACTAATTAGTAGGGTAAATGTGATTTTATAGATCAAGGAAATAGAGATTTGGGCTTAAATCAGGAAAATACAAGGTTATGGACTAGAATGGTAAATTGCCATTTCTGGATCCGGGGTAAGTTCGTACGGTTAAATTATTAAATTTAAATATTATTTTATGAATATTGATTAATATTTATGTACGTTAATTGTTGAAAATAAGTAAATTATGTACAAAAGTTACGAAATTGAACTGAGTATTTCGGAGGAACGGAACACAGGAAATGAGTACGATCGTTCAGTGAAAAAGATGAATTGGCGGTAAATTACCCAAGTAAACCGAGATTTAGAATTTTTTGTGAATTCTCATGTTTTCTTTCCGTTTAGCTCTTACGAGCTTCCATTAACTCATATGAGTTTCAGTTAACCCTTTTGGGGTTTCAATTCAGCTCTGATGAGCTTCAGTTAGCCTTCGGGCTTCCGTTTAGCACTTGTGTGCTTCAGTTAGCCTTCGGGCTTCCGTTTAGCACTTATGTGCTGCAGCTAGACTTCGGGTTTCAGATCACGATGTACTCAAATCCGTAAGCCCTTCCTTGAATGGACAAGTTGGTAAGTCGTAAATGTAACGTGTGGAAAAAGAAATGTAAGTAATATTATCATTATTATTATTGAGCTCCATTGTGAAAAATGAGTAAGGGGTCCATGAAATGGTAAGTTCATGATAGTTGGGAAATGATCTTATGATAGTGATCATTATATTGTACCAAAATAGATTTGGACAGTAGCATTGGTCCGACTTTGAAAATCCACTAAAAATAATGGAAATTGAGTTAAAAGCTTAATAAAATATGAAATTAAATCTTAATGAGCCTAGTTTCACATAAAGGAAACGGTGAAAGCAAAAGAATTCTGTATCATGAGATATTTGAATTCTTGTGAGACAGAGTCGGAGTGATTCCAGACTCCCCTGTCTCAAATTTGGAAAATCACTAGAAATTGTAAAAAAATAATTATGAGTTAAAATTCATATGACTGAAATAATTAATGAGTCTAATTTCAGGAGAAAGAGACAAGAACATTATCCGAGTCTCGTACTATGAGATAATTAAATTTTAGTGAAGAAAGGTCGAAGCTGTCAAACAGAAAAATAGGGGATACTTTAAATAATAAAATGTACTTATTGGCTAGACCAAAAATTCTGAATTTTATGGTGGAAATATATATGAGTTTAGTTTCTTGGAAAATTTATGGATCTTAATTTGAAGTTCCGTAGCTCCATATATAAATGATTTAGTGACTGTGACTCAAGAAAACGCTTAACCAGAACATGTGTAAATGTACAATTAGGATAATTTTACTATGGAAAGCCTGTTAGTAAATTGCTTATTATTTTCATGCGAGCTTACTAGGCATAAAACTTACCCCCTCTTTTCCATTTCTTTTAATGTTGTCAGGTTAGCTCGGGGTTGGAGATCGTCGGAGGCAGCATCACATTATCAAGCCAACACATTGAGAGTATAAACAAATATGCTAGAATTATCAAGTGAGTGACATGTATAGGGACCTAGTTTTATAACATGTGTTATTATAATTTGGCCAAATATATTGGTCTTTAGTGAGATAATGATTCTGACTTATAAATCTAGCTATTCATGTTATGTCTGATATTGGTGATGTGCATATGCTTGTTTGCCATGCATGGTTATTAATATGTTATGTGTTGTTATGAGAATGCCATGCTTTTGTCTTGATTGTGGATATATATAATTACTCAAATATGCCATGTTAATTGCTATGAAATGTATAAATGTATATAGGTAATTAAGGGTGACAATTGGCTTGGAAAATAGCCTTAAAAATGTCCACACGGATAAATACACGGGCGTGTGTCTAGGCCGTGTGTGACACACGGCTTAAGCATACGGGCGTGTGCCTTGGCCATGTGACCCTAACTTGTTCATGACCAAATGGACAGAGAGCTCCATGGGCACAGGACACGGGCGTGTCCCAAGCCACACGGACGTATGTGACCACACGGCCCAATCCACACGGGTGTGTGACTTACGAAGTAAAGAAAATATAGTTAAGTTGCCCAAAGATTTTCAAAGTTCTTGGTTTAGTCCCGAACCACCTCAATATATGTTATAGGTTTCGAAGACCTATATAAGGGACGATATGCATATGTTCAAGATGTTTTAATTTTTGGTGATAATTTTTGGCCCGGTTTTGCATGTTGTGAATGTTTAAGTCCAGTAATACCTGGAACCCTATCTCGGTGTTGGATACGGGTGAGGGGTGTTACAGATTAGTTCCTTATGGTTTTCATAAATAATATAGAGTCGATATAAAGTGCAAACATGATAAGTGAATCGAAAGTATAGAGTTTAGGAAAAAGACTGATTTGAATTGTCAATAAAAGCGGATCCACAAGAGTTGATTGTATCATCAAATCAGATCTCTTAAAATAAAACAAAGAACAAATTAAAAATAAATCTAAAACCTAAGAAAAGAGAAAAGCTAAACTGGAATTAAAAGAGAGATTATAAACTAAGTAATTGATATCCATAACATGTGGCAAATAAGCTTATTTATAGATTTGAGGTAACCATCGTCCTTAGCCTTAGGTTAGTTGACATTCCCGAGCTTTAAATTTGATTGTACAAACTAAAATGTCCCTTAACTTGTATTAATTCCTGTCCAGAGTCGATGTCGCTGCACATCAGGATCTGTGTCGTGACGTAAAAGTCAGTATACTCTTCTTCAAGATGTCTTCAGGGATATGTCGCGACATCGAAGGCAGTCTCGGAATTCTTCCATTCTGCTCCTTATATTGCGACATTAAACCCTCCGTGTTGCAACATAGCGGCCAGTATCGGTTCATCACACCTTCAAATGGTCTCCTACACACTCACGAAGTTCATTAGCTCACCCTTAGGCCTTATTCAGCCTCTAAGGTCAATAAAAAACTCAATTTGCACATTTTATTGAATTTAATTAAATTTACTAAAACATAATTAAAACCTAATGATAATGCTAGTTTTCAAGCTCCTAAAGTACGAAAATTAGTTTAATCTGCTACACTGAATTACGACAGATCAATTATCTGTTAACAACCTAAAAGACTAAATCGTAAAGGATGTAAAGTTATGAAATTCACAAATAACTAACAAGAGGTGGTTGGTTGACTTCGATGTGGTTCACTAATCATTCAATTAAGTCCTAAATTGCTTAAACTCCTAAAATGGTTTCATTTTACGTTTCGATCTCAACTTTACCAAATTATACGAATTAGTTCGGTTTATCTCTTGATCTTGTCGGCTAACCCAAAACTAAAGAATTAGTGCTAAAAAAGATTACTGCTCGGTCTCACTTGCAATATTCCCTTAGGGTCATCAATCTTAAGTTTTTATGTTCATTCAATTTAGTCTAATTTGTTGCAATTTAATCACTTAACCTAAAATCAACTTAACCACATCTTCATCAACCAACCTCTTTAGGAGTTTAGTTACTCATGTTGAGAATTAAACTAAAAATATAAAAATAACAACCATGACAACCATTAAAGGAAAGCTTAAGAAAACTAATAGAGTTAAAATCTTTAATGAAGAAAACTTTAGAGCAAAACAAAGATGAACATCTAACAGTAAAATAAAGAAACTGAAAATGCATTAAACAAAGATGAAAGTGTCAATACAAGTGAAGTAAATAGACTGAAAGTGCAAATAAACGCTAGCTATAGTAATAACTAACTTAACTAACACTAAGAACAATAAGAAATTATAGGAAAAATAATAACTACAACTAAGGAAGAAGATGAGAAGAAGAAACCCTAGAAAATGGGGAAGAAAATCTAAGAGAAAACTAAAGCAAAACTAAAGCAAAAAACTAAACTAGTGTAGCCTCCCTCTCTCTTCAGCCAATTTTGGTTGATTTAGCAACAAATTTTGACCTACTTTGTTAACCAAAATGCCTTTGAATGGCCCTTCTCTGATTTGTGTTTTGGTTGGACAAACTGTAACACTCCCTAACCCCAAACCATTGCCAAAATAAGGTTACGAGGCATTACCGGACTTATACACTAGCATTTATACAAAACCGATTCATAAATTTGCATTCCAAATCAAAACTTCTCAAATTACACTATAAAGTCCCTAATATGGGTCTATGGGGCCCAATACATGCTTTAGAAATAAATCGAGATTAAACCGGCTACTTTGGAAATTTTACCTTGAAGATAGGGGCACACGCCCATGTGGCCTAAGACATGGCCGTGTGGCCAGCCCGTGGGGTTCCCATGGCCATGGGCAGATCTGACTTACCCATACGACTGTGGGGACAGGTCGTGTGACATAAACAGAGAGCCACACGGCCTGAGCACACGCCCATGTGGCTTAGCCGTGTGAAAACATGATTTTTGACCATTTTTAAGCTATTTTCACATGCTAAACACATCTAATTCATGCCCAAACATTTACTCAAAGTTCTTAAACCAAATATCATTCATTATGCTATTCAAACTTAGCAAATATTCATTCATTCACTTCAATACCTCTTAAGGATTATGTACCACAATTCATATCGAAATTATACTACATTATCATACTAGTCAAACTCATGTAAGTTTAACTTCCAAAATAGCATATTTCATACCATGTTTCAACATCTTTCATGCTCATTCTTATCAATTACAAAATAAAATCTTATCAGCCTAGATACATGCCATTTTAACAAAAGAAAGGTACTTCACCACTTTGAGTTCGGGATTAGCTTGGATGCTGAGTCCTTAACTTTCTTTCGTACTTAATCCTGCGTACGGAAAACAAACCGTACGCTGAGTATACACTCAGTGGTGTTTCTATAAACTAATACTTAAAACAGTAATAAGCTATGTATATACATTGTAACTTAAACTTTTTACTTTCATAATCTTAATAGCTTAACCCCTTACATTCATTTTACATTTCTTCCTTGTAGTTAAGCAATTCATATATATTTATATTTCATGTCTTTCGATAACTTAAACATTCGTAAATCAATCACAGTCACTTAATCGGTATCAGACAGTCTTCAGTACTTTCATTTACCCCTATTAACATAACTCGGACCTAAACGGATACGCGGATCCAACCCACACACCGGGGAAATATACAGTGTTTCATCAGCTGAAACGAGAATACACCGTAGGATAACAGTAACAGTAACAATAACAGTAACAGTAACAGTTATAGTTAGGTACGAAGTACCTTTTCGGAACGAATCCGGAACAGTAACAGTAAGGCGACACATATAGTGTCTTATCGACACACAGTCGGAATATCCCTGAATACTTCCAATCCTATGGCATGCCAATTGTATCCGACTAGCCCGACACTATTAATAGGGTATTCAAATTATTTCATTTCAATACAGAAGTAGTAACAGTTTCCATCATATCATTCATTATACATTCTAACCATTAAAAATAACAATTACATTGTATTAAATCATTAAGTATAGTTTATAGAAATATAAATCGAAATTCTCGAGGTTACTCGGTATCCTCGTTCACTTTCTCCTTTCCCTTTTTCGATGACGTTTCCGGTGCTACGTTGGCTACATAAAATTTAACATTTAAAATTATCAATATATGTTATTTAATAACACACTCTTTAATTTCCATGTAACTTTTACTATATTTCCAATTAGGTCCTACCACCATAACCATTCTTTTTCTTCAAATAACCTTATAAATTTCATTTTATACCTACTTTAAACAAGTTTCAACTCTTAATATTCAATATAAAACATCAATTCTACAATTTACACAATT
The DNA here is from genome assembly GCF_025698485.1 of Gossypium arboreum. NCBI lineage: Eukaryota > Viridiplantae > Streptophyta > Magnoliopsida > Malvales > Malvaceae > Gossypium > Gossypium arboreum. Next base: position 134,939,897 of record NC_069077.1, read on the forward strand.
TAATCCCTACTATAACAAAACTTATATCTATCTTTACAATTCAATCATTCTCCCACTTCTAACTTGAATTTCTCTCAATTAAACCAATAATTCCTCCATTCATTCAACTTAATCAACACCTAAAAATTCAATAACTTTTTAAATTTCAACAAAATTCAAATAGTATTTCTTCCTAAGATTCCATAAACACTAAAATTATAAGAAAATGGATTAAATTAACTTACCACTTATAGCTTGAACCTTAAAACCCTATTTTTCCTTTCTTTTTCTTTCCCTTTTTCTTTCTTTCTTTCCCTGTTCTGTTTCGTCCTTCTTTTTTCCTTTTTCTTTATTTTATTTCTTTATTCTTTTATTATTTCTTTTATTATATTATTAACTATTATATTATTATAATCATTAATTTCTTAAATAATAAGTAAATATATTTTTACATACATTTGTACCAATTATAATAATACAAATGTATTTATACTTACCACACACTTGTCACATAAGGCTTATTTGCTAATTTAATCCTTTGACTTTTTATAGTTAATAATTAAACCTTCACACTTTATTCAATTTAGTCTATTACTTAATTAACCCTAATTAAGCTAAATTTAATTAATTAAAATCTAATTAACCTCTCACTTAACTTCGTAAATATTTCTAATAAATATTTACGAATCTAATTTTCAGAATCGAAAACCCAAAAACTCACTTTTCCAATTACCTTAAAATTTGGGTCGTTACACAAACATTACCCATAGTGTCATTTTTTGTTCCCTTACGACAATGATATCACAATATCTCAGGTTGGATATCGCGATATTATCGTCAGTATTGAAATAGGATGTCTCCTTGTCACATGGATATCACAAGTTGAAAAAAACAGGTTTGGAAAATGCAACGGAAAATAAATTTAGGGAAAACCAGAGTTTTAAAAATTTTCCAAAACAAGATCTTGTTGTGATATTTAAAGTAATAAACATTTAATCAAAATTGTACCTTTTCGATTCGTCTAGGATGAGTGCTTCAACCGAGTAGTCTTCTTCGTTATCCTCAAGCTCACGTCTGCCGAGTGTGGGCTTGTTTTGAATAAAAAAATCAGTTATCCATCATTTTCGTTAACCAATCACTTAGGATTTAAATACTTATGCTTATATTAAAACCTATTAACAACAAAGAATTAGACAAAACTAAAATTAGCTTAAACCAAAGGCAAATGAATAAAAACCAAAGCTTTCTTGCAAAAGCTTGGAGAAGACAACAATGGCGGCAAGATAAATGACTGAAAATACTAAAGGAATGATTTTTAATAAAAAAAATTTGAGGAAAACTAAATGACATTAAACTAGGATTAAAGTGAAAATACAATAAAGTTTGAAGTGCTAAACGAGTAAATAAATTCTAACTACAATAACAACTAACTTAACTACCAGCAATGGAACTAAGAAAAATTAGAAATGAACATGAAAGTAAATCTTAAGTTATGGAGAATAAGAACTAAACTCTAAAAGATAAAGTGAAAAATGTAAAAACTAGCTAATGTGAAGTGTCTCCTTTCTCTCAGCCAAATTTAGCCTATTTTAGCATTTTCCTTACCCAAAATTTATGCCCAAACTTCCCTTTAGCGTGTATTTTTTATTGGTGTTGAAGTTGGACAAAGTCTGCCCTGACAATTATTTTTTGTCTCTTCTCGTCAGGGGTATCACGATAACCACGTTGGTCTTGACTTGGAGGAATCCTTGGGAGTTGGGTATCACGATACTCATAGCTGGTATTGTGATACCAATGTAGATGGCATTGATCCTCTTTAATTTAGCACTGTCAGGGGTATCATGACTTTCATACTTCGATATCGCAATACCCCCTTCTAGGTGATATTTTCGCTCATGTTCGAGCCTCTGATGACTCTCTACAGTGCTTAATCAACCATTAGGTTCCCTATGGCACATTTGATCATTTTGACTCTCAAAAGTGGCATAAAATGCACTATATTGCTTATTAAAGCAAAGAACGAAAACTAAGTAAAAACATGACAAAAACATATAAATTGCTAAAAAACAAGCTCTTTAAGCATAATGGGAAGCCTAATTTGACATATCAAATTATGACAGATCAATTTCCATGCTACACAGACTCCATTTGCAGACTGATGAAGGTATTTGGGATGTTTTGATTTAGTATCTTCAACCATTGTCACAAGTTATATGATTTATTTCACCCATTATGCATTTTTTCCATTGTTTTCTATTTTACAACTCATGTCTTGTAGTACGACACGGTGCAATCGTACTCATTACATATATCAACAATCAAAACCAGCACAAGAATCTTAAGATTCACTTTCACCACAGGTAAGACAATGCGAGAGATAAGGTAAGAATTTAATTTTGGATGATCCTGTGACATACATGTAACAACACAAATATTTCATTATAGATAAGACAATGTTAGAGATAAGGTCAGAATCCAATTTCAGATGATCTTGTAACATACCTGCAACAACTCAAGTATGTGGAGCGTCATATTTTTTAATTGTCTAGACTCTCGCCTTCATTTCAGATAATTTTTCATGGACATATACTTTCATGCATTGCACACTTTGTCTTATATTTTTTGACTCGAGATTTTGTAACATCGAAGTAGACTTTATGCTTTATGTTATACTGGTTCACTACACCAACATCATCTTTAGAGGAAAACTCCATTCCAACTTGTAAATTGTCAAATTTTGTAAGAATTTGCATGACTCGATCTTTTAGGAGGAAGTTCTGAAAATTCTAACCCATCTTCAGCATCAAGGTTGAATTAAGCATGTAGGGTAGAGGTTTATATGCTGTAAAATTTGGTTAGGTTCCTCTAGCATTGTCTAGACATTCACTGTCAAAACCATTCCCTTTTGGTTCAATAGGTTTAGCCTCTGGTTCAAAAAATAATACAAATATGAACAATTCAACTGACACTCCAGGATTGGGTCATCATTGGTTTTATCTCATTATTGTTTTCAACTTCCTCTTTGTTATCAATCACAATTGCGGTTTCATGTCCAGGGTTGGATATCCCTTCGCCGATGTAGGTTGTAAGGAGAACATCATCCGTTTTTGTCAACCCTGCGTTAAAATCAATATTACTTACATATTGCCTATCTGTGTAACTTGATGCCATACCCATATAAGTGTTTCCAACACAGAATATCGACATTTCGAAGTTGAAATCAAAAGCACTCACAGAATGTCATGCCTGGGTCTTCACGTTTGGGTTATTAATTAACCTCAATTGTACACTAAAGTTGAAACCGAGGGATGAAACTGAGGAATGCCTTCCCATTGATGATTTCGACATTCATTGATATGAGCTTTGTAGCAACATCATGAAACCACCACATAGCTGTGTGGTTGGACTTTTTGCTTCCTATTACTGTAACAAATTAATTGGAACTATTTTCAAACTTGGACCACCTTTCTCGATATCAACAAACTGGGCATATAACTCTATTATAGATTTTTTTAGTAGAGTAATACGTATTAAGCATTAACTCGACATCCATGTCATTTTCAAGCTCAAATGTATCATATCTAATAGGGTTCATTGATGTTAGGTATATATATTTCGAGTTCGAAATTCTCCTCTAGCTTGAAACTGAGACTTTCCTTCTAATTCTTGTCAGAAGTTCGTTCAATTTGATGCTCTAGTTGAAAGCCAATTCTGTATATTGGGTTGATACAAAAATGACCCTAATTTCGATGTCACAAATTTGACCGTCATAATAAATAACGACTTTAATTCGTCTACTTATCTTTGCCAAAAAACCTGTTTCACATGTTTAAAACAAAAATATTATACAGAAAAATAAATACTCATTAACCAAATTCAAGCGACGCTTACTTGATCTAATTTACTTTGTTGGGTCAATTTTTAAACTTCAAATATTTAACATCAACAATTTTCTCCTTACGTAAAATTTATGCTAAAAATTTAACTATGACAATCTCTCCATATCAATCTTCATTTTATAGGAAACTCTACCACCGAATATGAAAAATCTTTCAAAATGTTGGAAAAGATCGGACATGACAAGTAAAAAAATTTCTAATAAAAAGCATTTTTTTGAGAAGTTTTTAAAGATAATATTCATTTTTTGCCATGAAAAAGATGAGATCGATGTAAATTTTATTCCAGGATTTTTGGGTTTTCAAAACTCAATTTAATCGTTAATTTATTATTATTTTTTACAGAAAGTGATTTCTGGTGGCATGATAGGAGAGGGTGAAAACTCATCGTGTAGGACACATTATTTCCCTAAATTTCAAATAAAACAGCCTAAAACCTTAATTTTTTAAAACCGACATATATATATATATATCTAATTTTTCAAAAATGTTATTGATTTATTATAAATCATGGATTCATGGATAGGTTGGGTGAAATGTTATTGATTTTTATTAAAATGGGATGCCCTATTAGATAGATTAAATCGAAATACAACCTGATATTTTTGTGATTAATGGAAGAATATTTGGGGATATTTTATTTTTAAACAAAATGCAATTTACTCTAAAATATATAAATAAATTTCTTTATTTTTGGATCACAATCAAATATTAAATTAAACTCGCATTTTAAAAATTAAGATAACGATTTTAGACATCGAGAGGGTATTTAAGAAGAGAAAGAGAAAGAAACTCATTTTTTTGTGAAATTTTAGGGCAAATGTGGAAGGTGAGAAAAAATTGGGTTTCGTAATATGCTTAATATAACATTTGTTACTTGAATTTGACAATTTTTTTATTAATTTGAGATATAATTTTATTGATTTTAATTTGTACATGAACTTACATTTTTCCTAATTTGATACCTAAATTTTTTTTTATGTTGAATTTGATATTTAAACTTATCAAATATTATACGAGATAATTGCAAAATACTAACAGTGTTATTTTTTATAAGTAGATAAAATAGAAAATATATGACTAACATATGATAAATAACATGGAATGATTACTTTTATTCGATTTTTTATATTATGCTAAATAATATGCTCAAATATTACTTTATATTGGGGCTGAGAATATTTTGATTGTTAATGGTAAGAATGATTTAAGAAGGACCACAAAGCTTTCAATTTCACAAAAAAATATTGTTGGTACTAAGGGAATTTATGTCAAAAACTATGCATTGAGTTATGCTTAACTAATTAATATTGAATAAGAAAATAAAAGTTTCAGAAACTCAAAATAAAATAAATTCATTATTTTAAATTAATAAAATAAAAAATTCATATCACCTACTATAGATTAATTATTTTTGTAACCTCATAATAAAAATAACATTATTAGTACATTGGAATAATTTATATAACATTTAACAAGTTCAAGTACCTAATTGGACTAGAACAAAATATTAAGTACCAAACTAAGAAAAATTGTCAAGTTTATGTACTAAATTGGACCTAAAAACATTTAAGTACCAAATCAAGCAAGTATAATGATTTATTTGGCCTTTCAACTTTAGAAAAATTGTTTTAGCCCTCATTTAATTTTTTGTCTCTTTTAGCCTTTAACTTCCATTTTTGTCAAATTAATGTAAATTGGATGGAACATTTAATATTTCTTTATATTTTTACTTTTTTAATCATTTTAATAAATTTTATAAAAAATTGAATTTTGAATTTTTAAAATTAATTGCTTATGTGGCAATATCAACAATATTAACAAACGGTAACTTTTCCATCCATTTTGAGTTGATTTGACAAACAATACAAGTTTAAGGATTAAAAGCAATGAAAAATTAAATGATATCTTTTGTAAAATTAGAAGACCAAATAACTTATTATGTCAATTAGGAATAAGTGTCAAATTTAGGTACTAAAAAAATAAATATATTAAACCTTTATAATAAAATTAATGGGATAGTTTCCTGAGACCCTTCCGTGCTTTTACGAATATTCTAAAAGGCTGTCGCACATTAAAACTACTACCTTTGTCTTTTTCTAAATTAAGCTTTTCACGTTTTAATATTTCAAAATTTTTTTATGTTGAAATGTGTTCATTAAGATAGGAATGTTACAAAACAAAGACAAAGCTACTATATCCAGCTGCCTCAATCCAGGCAATATGAGAGACTAAAAAGATAAGACCATCAGAATGCCATTAATGCTAGAAAAATAAAATGAAATTAATCCTCTTGGGTACTAAAAAGCCAAACAAATCTGCAACTTGATGTGAAGATTCCTTTTAAAACAATAAATAAAAATTAGAAAATTTATTACGTATGCGTGTGGAAATTGTGTATTTACAATAAAAAATATTTTTATAGTGTGCATAATGAAATTAAAATAGAGTTTTGGTTGTTAGGTAAATTTAAAGTTTTACTAATTTTATTGGCATGGGTTTAAATCTCTTTCTATATGTATATTTTTATTGTTTTTAGATAAAAGGCTAAAATACCATTGATTAATATAACTTATTTTAATTACGAAAGAATATTTTCATAATTTTTTTTAACCTAGTTGATGCTCGTTTAACTCGTAACACAACTTAGTCAATGACTTTATAGATACTAGAAATCCTATTACACGTGTATGCGTGTAGACGCCACAAATTTAGAACACGAGTGTATGTTTAAAAATAACATACAATTAGCATGGATTCGATTCCCACCATTTGCATATTTGTTGATTTTTTAAAATGAAAAAGACTAAAATACCCTCAAAAATATTATTTATTTTAATTACGGAAAGGTAGTCCTGTAATTTCCTAACCTAGTTGGTGTCCGATTAATTCGTGACACCAATTCAATCAGGAGTTTAAATAATAGTATAGATTAAAAAAATTAGGTTTACATTTAAACTACCACATTATGTCACACGACTAAAACTTTAATCTTGCAAACCATGCAGCCTTAAGTGATTTCTTTACTTCAAATCCGCCTAAGTCAACCTAACTCCCATAGAGTGAGAATTCTCCTTAAAACTCTCTAAAGCACTTAAAAATAAAGCGGAAATAAATCAAAAAAAGAAAAGAACTTGAATTGAACAAAAGAGCCATAAGAAAGCAATGCACACAAAGTGTTTGAGTAAATGCTTTCAAATATATTATTTAACTCAAGAATGAAGTGAACTGATTACAAATGAAGGGAGAGGGCTTTATTTATAGTTGAGCTCTCCTAGATCCAACAGTACACACTGAGTTAAATTAATGGCTGAAATAAGTGTCTATCTATAATATGAGAGTCTTAAGGGATTTAAACTCTATACAATATTTTATCCCTTAGGATTTACAATATTCACTATGGTAAATATTTTATCCCTTAGGATTTACAATATTCACTATGGTAACTCTAGTTTTACTAGAGTGTTCGATTAAGCTACCAAGGCTTTAAGTAGATGGACTTCTCCATGTGTTCCACAAACAGGCCAAATTCAAGTGGATCAAATGAGTGACATTTAATCAATCAACCTCCATGGGATGTTCTATGTGTATTCTTCATGGGCTTTGATTTACAGCCTATAACATTCTCCCTCACCCATTCTCGCGATGCTCTTGTCACCTCCTCGGAATAATACTAGTCTAACTCACCTCGAATCTACCACGATGCCTCAGTTGATTCCCAACCATTCTCTTTATTGGGTAGTTTTGCCCCTCGAAACATTTGCCTCAGTTTATGTCTTTGTCATCGTCTAACTCAAACTATTTCCCTTCTTTGTACATCTTGTTCACAAGAGCCCACTGTTTTTACTTGCCTCTATTGTGAATTGCCTCGTTCGGGATCCCCTTGATCCTCACAAATAGGCTTTAACACACTAATATTGAATATCGAGTTAACCTTGAGTATTATCGCTGACTCTGGTTTGTCCTTTAGGAATATGTTTGAGATATATTGCTCGTAGCATTTACTTGATCTAGCTGTCCAGTTTGCATCACCATTTTCCTCCCAAAGTTTGATGCACAAACCACCTCTCTCATAAGTTGTAGCCCAACTGATAACTTAACAGGTTTCACATCGGTTTTTCGTGCTTTTAGCATTTCCAAGGGGCTTTCATAGCACTTCGATCTACTAAGTCAATGTTCTTGCCACAATGAACATTCTTGGCTAGTTGAATTGCTGACAATACATTGGTTCCACTTTCTCATCACGACTCACCGGCACAATGCATTGTTGTTAACGAGTATCTAAGATGCAAATACAATTAGCAAAAGGAATCAAAAGAGTATTAACATGATCAAGGAAACTCAAACCAAACATGAAGTTGTAATCATCTAAATAAATTACCTTAAAGTCTTCCTTGTCTTTTCACTCACCGATATGTAGCTCAACTTCTTGTGCTACTCTCATAGTTGAGACCTCTTTAGAATTAAAGTCTTAATATTCTTATTTAATTTTCTAACTAAGAGAACAAGTTTAACTATATCTTTCTTCAATGTAAACAAATTAAAATCCCCTGTATCAACAAGAACATTTCTCCTTTTTCCTATGATGTTGATGTTCACAAACATCAACATTTTCTACTTGTGATCCCTCTTTGCTTTAGTATAATTGAGTGTCATTGACCCATGCTTTAATATCATTTCCTCATCAGGCTCCACTTCATCTTCTTTACTGATTATGAATAGCTTGGATCGCTGTTTGGGCAGCCTCGAACCCTATGCAGACCACTACATAAGAAACACTTTACTAGCTCTTTCTATTTTTTGTTGGATTTCCACTTCTTATTATTTGGTTTCTCATTACCACCATTTCCACCATTGCCATTTTTAGTTTCTATTTCTTCATCTCCCCCACCGTTACCCTTCTCCTTAGACTTGGAAGACTCAAACTTGTATTTCATTACAACAAGCTTGATTAAGGACTCCACTACGGTCATGGCTTTGGTAAGTTCTTTGACTCCTAGATGTTGCAACTCTTACTTTGCCTAAGGATTCAGCCTATCCACATTATTCTCACCCAATAAATATTCTGACTAAGGAAAGACTTGGTATTTAAGAGATCCTTGTGAAATTTGGAGCACAATTCACTAAACTATTGCATATACTCCCTAATTGTGCCTTATTGCATAAGTCGATGCAACTTAGCTCAAGTCTCATCCTCGACATACTCTAGTATAACTACCCATTGAATTCACTTTGAAACTCCTTCTAAGTCCAAATAATGATACCACATCGTCTTTCATCTGTGGACCTACGATGCCACCATAATAGAGCGACATCAGTAAAATACATAGTAGTAGTATTTACCTTAGTAGCACTATCTATGATACCTTTGGCACAAAAGTATTGTTCCATTCCCCACAATAAGTTGTCCACATGTTTTGCATGCCTCGTTCCATTGAGCTCTTTTAGCTCAGGGATATCTACCTTAGGCTTGTGTGTCGTAAACAACACCCTATTAACCAAAACAGCTTTGCAGATAACGAGCTCTCCTTGAGCTCTTCAATTTGTTCCTTCAAGGATGACACCATGGTCAGCCTTGAGAGCAACATTCTTCTTAATCAACTTATACACAGCGATATTAAGAACCCATTGCATCACATCTACATTAACACTGAGGGTCTCTGCCACTTGCCCTTTGAGTTGATTTTGCCTCGATTTTAGGTCTGTAATGCACCCCTCAACTTCTTCAAGGGTCTCCCTCACATCACCCATTGATCCCTCAAGTTTGGCAACCCTACTATCTAAAGTTAACATTATATTTCTCAATCTAATATCTTTCTTACCTTCCCCACACCGGTTTCTTTAAGCTTGACCTGCTTATATACTCCTTTCATCATCTTAACCGACACCTTTGAACCTTAGCTCTAATACCAACTGTCACGAGGCTAAAACTTTAGTCTTACATACCGAGCAGCCTTAGGCAAATTCTCTACTTCAAATCCACCTAAGTTAACCTAACTCTCTTAAAGTGAGACTTCTCTCAAAAATTCTCTAAGACACCAAAAATAAAGTGGAAGCAATTCAAAAGAGAAAAGATCTTAAATTGAATAGAAAAGTCACAAGAAAGTAATGCACGCAAGGTGTTTGAGTAAATGCACTCAAATATATTCTTTAACTCAATAATGAAGTGAAATGATTACAAATAAAGGAGGAGTGCTCTATTTATAGTCAGATTTCTTAGATCCAACGGTTCAGATTGAGTTACATTAACGGCTGAGATTAGTGTCTATCTACAAGATTAAAGTCCAAAGGGATTTAAACTCTATACAATCTTATCCCTTAGGATATACAGTATTCACCATGATAACTCTAGTTTTACTAGAGTGTTCCACTGAGCCACCAAGACTTTAATCTCTATGTGTTCCACGAATCAGGTCAGTTTAAGTGGGTCAAATGAGTCTCATTTAAATAGTAGACCTCCATGGAACATTATTTGTGCATTGGTCATAGACTTTGACCTGCGGCCCGTGACAGTTACACGCTCAAACTATGTGTTACCCATTTTTTTCTTAACTTTTACAATTATGTCATTTTCTTTATTTTGAATTCATAAATATTAACTATTATTTTTACAACTTTTCTTTTATAACATAGTAAGAAATAATATTATCATATTTTTAAAATAATTGTATCATATTATGTTTTTTGTTATGAATAAACTATAGCGTTAGTTATGATTGCCTAATATTGAAAATTTGTGGTTAGTTTTAATTTTAAAAGAATCATATGATCAAATAGATACATAATATATTCATAATGGATTACCAGAAATAAAAAATAAAAACTCAAAATTGCAATGTGCTCTGTCTACGGGTAGCTCTGGTCGTTAAAAATAATAGTGTATTATTTGCAACGTGATTTCTGTAAGGGTTGCCTCAATTATTAGATATTATAATTATTAAATATTTTTAAGGTAATACTTCATTAAAATATATGGTAACTAATATTAGAAACAATTTAGTGAAAATCAAGAAAATATTTTAAGTTTTAAAAAATTCTTTCAAATATATTGTTTTAAAAATGTTAAGTTAATTAAAATTGTAATAAAATATTTTTATTTTAAAAATAAAAGATTCAAGAGAAAAGATAAAATTGTCATGAGTTCGAACACGCTAAAGTGTATTATCCTCTTATTTAAGGGTTAATGAGAGTTATGAGTAATTCTAGACATTGTATCAAAAAATAAAAATTAGGAATTGTGATACTCCACTTATGTGAAAGGAAGTGAATAAAAAAAAATTATTTACAAAAATTGAAATTTAAAAAAGGAAAAAGAGTTGGCCGGAATCTAGAAAAGCTCAAAAGCTTTGGATTTTCCGATCAATTGAAGAACGAAGGTGGAGAAAATAACTTTTTATAAGGTTTCTTTTTTGTAAAAATGTAAAATAAATAATAAAAATTTAATTTGGTACCTGTGTTTGAATTTGTCAAAAGTTGTACATTTTTATATTCAGAGATAACGATGTTAACTTATTAGTATTTAGTTCGGGTTTTACTGTGAATTTGGTAAAAGTTAATTGTTAATATTATTAGGTTTGAATTTTGTGATTTTGTTAATAGAATAAATTTAGTGTTAATTATGAATTTGTTTAATTTTATGTTTTATTTGTTAAATAGAGTTTCATATTAGGGTCGATTTGATGAAAGTATTATCCGTTAATTATAAATTTTCATTAAATCACCCTTAAAACCTAATTAAACACTAGTTAACACAATTACTTTCAAGCAACAAAATTCATAAACTTTACTAAGTACATGTATCACATTTGACAAAAAACCCGAACACCACATTAAAAAAGTGCTAAATTTTGGTATCAAATAATACATTAAGTCTTAATTTTATGACATTATATATGTTATGTATATAGATTCTAAAATTATTATAACATAATATTTTAAAATTAATACATTAATAAAAATATATAAAGTTATAGCTTATCATATTTAATATAAAATAGTACATTAATCAAATTTAGAAATTATTTAAAATAATTTTTATAAAAATATACTTAGTGATAAAATAATGAGATAATGTTTGTACTTAAAAGGAAAATTAATATATTAATATAAGCATACTATTTAAACTTTCCTATCAATAATTTTCAAACAACATTATATAATTAGTAAAATATGCTTTTAGATAATTTTATATTATGTGAATCAAATAAGAGAGTTCACTTTAAAGCAGATGAATCAAATAGGATAATATAATAAAATATTTACTGATATCTTAAACAATATTATGTTCTGATAATTTTATATTTTGTGAGCCAAATATACTTTTCAAATAAATTTTATAATTTGATAATTGAATAATCAAAATATGTATTAAAATATTAAAGCTCAACTAAGATCTCGAGCTACTTGAATCAAATATTAAAATGTTCAAATTCAATTATTCGATAGTCTGAATTCCTTGACTGAATTCGACAATGTTATAACTTGTGAAAACAGAGATGCAAAATTCATTTCTCATCATGGTGTGGAGCTTGGTCTTGAAGTTGAGGCCGATGACACAAATGGACGGTCGGAATTTGATTAACATATGTAGTTAATTTCATTAAATATTCTCAAATTATTATTCGAGTTTTAAAATAGTATCTAAAATTTAAAATATTTTAGTTGAGTCTTTAAAATTTAAAGTAAATTGATTTGTAGTATATTTAAAATATATGAATCAGATTGTAAACATACATTTGGATCTAATATATTTTTAATGTCATACGTACATATGTGTCTGTAGCTTTATTAATGTGTTTTAAATATATTACTATAGATCTAAATTGACATTTAACATTTAAATTGAAGATCAAATTAATGAAAAGACTTAATTAATACAATATTAATATTTTAAGGATTCAAATAAAATGTTTTAAATTTTAGAATCGATTTAAATTATGAGTTAGAAGACGAGTGTTGTGAAACCCTAGTTTCTTGAAAGCACATTAAATTCAATTACATTTAGAGTCCAATCAGATCTTTCTTATTGTATTTGAGATGTTACTTAATTTCCTTTTGGCTCGTGCCATTCAAATCTTGCGAAGAAAATGAAAGCTGACTCAAAGATTCGAGGAAATGGAAGACTGTTGCTTTGATCTTTGAGACGTCGTTTTCCGCCGTTTCCGGCGTCGATGGACGGATCTCAGCTTCGGATTCTTCGTTGCTTCGAAAACTTCAGTTCCTTCCTTTTGGCGCCACGGAATGTTGTTAGTTAAAAGCGAGACGCCGCCGTTTCACTATTTGTTTATTTTTCAAATTTTTTTTTTTACAAAATATTGAAAAACCAATTTGATTTCAACGTGTTTGTTATTATTTTTTAATTCCCCCAATGGAAGTTGAAAAGTCAGCCATCACACACTCTGTAAACATTTTAATGGCTGCTAGGCCCAGGCAATGACTAATGACAGAGAAACAAAGAAATCAATCATGGGCGGAGACGAACGAGAGCACCACCGTTTAGCGATGACACTGGCCGCGGTTCTATTATTGGGAGCATTTCAACTCGGTGAAGGAGAGTTAAGAGGAAATTATTCAAAGCTATCGGGGATAATAATCCCTGGATTCGCTTCAACTCAGTTGAGAGCTTGGTCCATTCTCGACTGCCCTTACTCTCCTCTCGATTTCAATCCCCTCGACCTGGTTTGGCTCGACACTACTAAAGTAAGGATTCCCCCTACTTTTGGTCTTCTTATCGCCGTTTTATTCAATCTTCTTTGTCGTTTTAATCTACAGTTTATTCCCTCGTGTTTCTGTTATGCTTATATTCTGTCTGGTTCTTGGATTAAACAAACAAAATAGTTAGAAAAAAGTAAAAGTTTGGTTGATTAATAGAGATAGCAGAATCAAATTGTCTTTTAACTTTCTTTTTGAATATTATATGTACATATATTCCTGTTTAACCTTTTTTCTATTTCTTGTATCTTGGTTTTATTTGCTCGTGCATGGGATTTTAGGATGTATTATAGGTTTTAAGAAGTTGAATTTGAGTTTTTTTTTGATAAAGCTTATGTACGTCTTGGCCTTGGTTAACAGTGAAGGATGTTATCGACTAGGAATTTAGTAGATAAATGCTAAGTGTGGGATGCGGTATGTGCCCGACCTGGATACACTCAATTTTATCTAACTTCTTTTGCATATATCATGCTCCTATATCCATATCCGAATAAGTTTTGGACATGGTTACTTCAGGAAAAATGAAGAGTTGGGAGTAGCATAGGTTGTATCGTGTGGTGAATAGTTGGTTGTTTTCAATATACTAAAGATTGTTACGCTTCTTTGATCTGCAGCTCCTCTCAGCTGTAAATTGTTGGCTTAAGTGTATGTTACTTGATCCGTACAACCAAACTGATCATCCAGAATGTAAGTCACGTCCTGATAGTGGTCTTTCTGCTATTACTGAACTTGATCCAGGTTACATTACAGGTATTCTTCTCTCTTTTTTTTTTTTTCTTTCTAATATACACTTTCTGTGATTCGAAAACGTATTTCAAGTGGCTGCAAAATGCTTCATGTTTAACTAAAATTTCTCTGTGGCCACAGGCCCTCTTTCTTCAGTGTGGAAAGAATGGGTTAAGTGGTGCATTGAATTTGGTATTGAGGCTAATGGAATTATAGCTGCCCCATACGATTGGAGATTGTCACCATCAATGCTTGAGGAGCGAGACCTTTACTTTTACAAGTTAAAGTATGCATATTTCCTGGTTCATTCTATTTTTACTACCTCTGATGCATGTAGCCAAATATATTTCTATTTATTTGCAGTAACTAATCTTTTGGTACATCATGGATGCATTCTTCATAACTGAAAGTAAATATGTTTATTCCTCTTGAAACATCTATTTCTGACAAGATTTTGCTGAATATACATTTTCAATGAATATAGAACTTCACTGATATGAATGATTGGACAGCATGAAGGACCTTAAGATTCTTAATTCTAATAAGAGTATTTTCATCATCTTGGAGACTGAAGTTATGATTCTGAAATTGTATAAGTGGAATTGCACTTGTTTGTTTAAATGCTTGGATCCAGTGCTATGTTCTGATAACCAAAAGAGACCTAAATTACATGATTTCTGCAAATCTGAATTGTGATGCCTCTTTTTTAGTAACTTCCAAAGACACGCTACTTTTCTGGTCATTGGTCTGAAAGTTGATTTTGATGTATCATTTCTTTTATTTTGTTGATAGTGTATAATTTAGTTATAGTTGCTTTTCGTCTAAATCCAAGTCAGAGAAAATTGTTGCGCTATAGATGCTTATATGTGAGGCATAATATATATATATTGGGTTGTGCTCTGCAATTGTTTATTTCTCTATGCACCCAACATAAGAATCCAACTCCAGATTTCTCAAGACTTGAACCCTAGAGTCGTATATTGGGCTGGGTGCTACTCTGCCACTTTTAACTACAGGATACATTGAATGTGCATTGTTGTAGATGTTCATAAGTTGAATTTTCATGATTTCTTATTGATGGTAAGCTAAATTAACATAATAGTTACAGATTTCCAACTGATTATTATGCTTTATTGCAATATTGTGACAATGGAGTTAGGCTATTTTAATCAGTGTGCTAGTTCTGGTTGTAGGCAGACATTTGAAACTGCTCTTAAACTTCGAGGGGGCCCATCAATTGTGTTTGCTCATTCATTGGGTAATAATGTCTTCCGTTACTTTTTGGAGTGGTTAAAGCTAGAAATTGCACCAAAACAGTACATCCAATGGTTGGATGATCATATTTATGCTTTTTTTGCTGTCGGTATGATCCTCTGCATAAAATCCTCTATGTTTTTCCTGGAATAGTCATGTTTTCCCTTTCTTGGGTTTCACTTGTTATTCTTTTTCCTTCTAGGAGCTCCTCTTCTTGGTTCAACTGAGACGGTCAAAGGAATGCTTTCTGGAAACACATTTGGCCTTCCTGTTTCTGAGGTTGCATTCTACTTTTTATCAATCTTAAAACTAAGTTCCTGCATGAACTTCTTTAACAGCTTTTGTTTAAATGTTCAAGTGGAAAGCAGCTTACCTTTGTTATGGTTCCTTTTCAATTAAACAGCTAATATATGAGCATGCATATGTAACAGTAATGGATATTCAATACAGAACTATAGATATTTGTGCCTTGGAGAATATCATAAAACATAACACTCCAAGCTGTTATTCTCTTCCATCTATTCTTGATTTTTGGCTCTGGAGTATATCATACAGCTTTTTGAAACTAGTCCCCTTTATGGAAATAGCATATGAAGATTAAACTTATGGTAGAACCTTGTAACAAATTAATCTGCTGTCACATTCAATGATAGGTAATTGTAGGCGGCTTTTGTAGAAAACATATTAGATTTCCAATGGGATACATGCTGTTGAAGTCTTAAAACCACCTGAATGATTTCCCATGATTCCATGAAACAGGTCTAGTAATGCAATATGGAAAAATTTGATTCAATAGTACCAGAGAAAATTCAAGATGTTAAAAACATTTATGCTGAACAGTTAAGTTATTGATGTTCCTTACAGCACATGTAGGAGTAGCAAATTGGCAACAGAATTCCTTAATTTCTTTGCAAGTCCTGATGTCCTCAATATTGTATAACTCTTCTTCGATTGAATCAAATTAACTTGCACTACTGGGATGGAATCTATATCAATTTACTGCTGTTACTGACTTCCATTGGTTCCTAAAATGTAGGAATTAAAAATATTTGTTATATCATGGTGCATTTTTAACATATATTTACTTTATATTTTGGCAAGGTATCAGGGAACTGCTCGGTTGATGTTCAATTCATTTGGTTCTTCATTATGGATGATGCCATTTTCAAAGTATTGTAGGGCAGATGCCATGTATTTGAAGCATTTTTCTGGGGGAATCAGGAAGGGGCCCAATACCTATCAATGTGAGCAAAAGGAATTTCAGTCAAATTACTCTGGTTTTTCAACTAATATAATCAACATTGAAATACCTTCAACCCGTGGTAAGGCTTTGGAATAAATTATTCTTTTATTTATTTGTTTTTATGACATGTAGGTAATTGCTATAAAGCTCACAGCAATCTCTTTTATTAACAGGGATTGACGCCTATCCATCAGTTTCAGAGTTTTCCCAGACCAACTACTCTAGCATGGAATGTGGACTCCCAACACAGTTGTCATTTTCAGCTCGTGAAATATCAGATGGGACCTTTTTCAAAGCAATAGAGGATTATGATTCAGATAGCAAGAGGACCTTGCACCAACTGAAGAAGTGGGTATTCTTACAACTTTATGCCATTTGAGAAAATTATGATTTACCTTTTTCTAGGTCATTATTTGGTGATATAGACGTAATTGATTGTAAGAATGATGTTTGTCAACTTTATTGCCTGTTGTGAACATTTCATAATAGAAGCCTTATAACTCTAGTTGTTGGGTCTTAAATCTTCTTTCAGCATAAATTTTACTTAAATGGCACCTAATGTATCATGCATGCAGTCCCATGTTGTAGGTGCTAGTTTTGATATATGAAGTGGCTTTTCATCCCAAATCTCGTTATTGAGAGTCTTGAGCTGCATTTTTGCTTTAAAAGATCATGTGGAGCTACAGAAGAAGTGTTTAGGCATGGTTTAAATATATTTTATACTAGCTATGATACTTTCAAATAATCTAACAATCTCTGATATCTTCTTAATGTTTGTCGATTGTTTACATACTAATACTAAGTGATTTCATCTTGAAGACTCATGAATCACGTGTACTAATTAAAATTATATGGAGATGCGATGATTGTGGTTTTTTCATGGAACTATCACATAAGCAGGCTTGACAGTTGTCATAAGTTATTAATGTTAAATGGATTTTCATCAATTCCCATCTGCTTGCACTGAAGACCAGTCAAGATGCTTTCAACATGTTTTCTTTCAGAGTCTCTGGTTGTTTCTCATTGTTGGCTGATACTTGACAAACTGAAATTTCTATTTTTAATTGTAATTTATCATAGTACTTTTGAATAATGATTTTCCTGGAAGTTTAATTAATACAAACCATGTAACTTAGACTTCTTTATTTTGACTAGTCTTTATTTCTATGTTGTATTTTTCAGGTCATATCATGATGATCCTGTTCTGAATCCTCTTACACCATGGGATAGACCACCTATTAAGAATGTTTTCTGTATCTATGGAGTAGATTCTAGGACTGAGGTATGGTTAAATTTTGAATATAAATTCCAATTATCTTGTTCATGTTTGAGACTATTGTCATGCATTAGGAAGCCCTTAAGAGCTGTTTGAATAACTGACAAAAAGGGAATAGCACTATAGTTGTTACACATCGTTATTGCTTTTCTATTACTTATTGTGGTTAATTTTTATGATGATTTTATGATGATATCGTGTTGAATGATACTGCAAGCAGGTTGGTTATTATTTTGCACCAAGCGGCAAACCTTACCCTGATAATTGGATAATTACTGATGTCATCTATGAAATTGAAGGATCACTGGTCTCGCGGTAAGCATCATCCACACTGGATCAGTTAATCTGTTTAACTGCATTTATGCCTAAATCATATCTCTTCCCTATGTTTAGAACTAAAACAGCTCTAATAGTAACTATTATTTGTTGTAAACATGGTAAAGCAGTGGCTGCAGTAATAAATATTGAAAAATGATTTGATCTCATTAGATTCTACTTTTAAATAGCGTAGCACTTCTTCTTGTAGGTCAGGGAATCAGGTTGAAGGAAATCCAGGACCTGCAAGTGGAGATGAGACAGTGAGCTCAGTAACCCTTATATCATTCTATTTCATTCTTCAAATGCATCAGGAATCTTTGTTACTGGATTACAGTCACTGATCTGCGTTTTGTAGTTACCGGTCTAACACTTACATAATTGTGACAGGTACCATATCATTCCCTATCTTGGTGCAAGAACTGGCTTGGGCCCAGAGTGAACATAACAAGAGCTCCACAGGTATTCTTGGTCAAATGCAAGTGCCTTGATATGTTTATTATGATGATGATATTGAAAAGCTTTGAATCTTCTGGATATTTAACACATCATATATATCAGATTGCCTTTTTTTTTTTTTTTGTGGTTAGTTTTCAATCCCTTTATATAATAAAATAGAGTATCTCATTCGTGCAGCAAATAGGTAAAACATATGAACACTACCCATCTGATATAATAAAAAGGAGTATGTCTGCTATGGTTTTGTAATCCATATCTGAAATATGACATAACTATTGGGAGTTTGAAATAGTAAAACTTTCTGATGCATATTGTAGTCGGAGCATGATGGGTCAGATGTACAAGTGGAGTTGAATGTTGAGCATCATGATGAAGATGTAGTCCCCAACATGACAAGGTCACCTAGAGTCAAATACATAACTTACTATGAAGACTCGGAAAGCATTCCAGGAAAGAGGACAGCAGTTTGGGAGCTTGATAAAGGTGGGTGACAATACCTTTAATGCTTTTCTCAGTAAATGGCTTATATAGTAGTACGATTTCAAATCATGTTGAACTTAATTGCATTGCTACTATGCTTTTTAAGAATCTTAAATAGCCCAGCATTATGGTTGTTGTGGTTATGTGCTGCTATCTAGTTAGGGATTTTTATGAAAGTGGTTCTCTATGGTTTTGGATAAATTTCTTTCAGCTGATTTACTTCCAGCATAATCTATAAAAATCAGAGTGATGTTAATTAGGGAGCTCCTCTTTCAGATTCTTGCTAAAGGACAATCAAATAATTCAAAAGCTTGTCTATCATTCATGGTTTAGCTGCTTAGCTTGTTTACTTTGCATTCTCCGTATCTCTATGTTGAGGAGCGTTATTTAAACCATTTTTAAAATGTGTTCTCCATATTAAGTTGCATTCTTTCAATTTTTCCTTATTTTCTTTTACAAGAAAATTGAGTTAACAATGCCAACTAATGTTCTTTGACATCAACCTTCTTATCATTACAAGTGGGTAAAACTGATATCATCTTCATGTAGCAAATCACAGGAACATCGTTAGATCACCAGCTCTAATGCGAGAGTTATGGCTCCAGATTTGGCATGATATTCATGCTGATTCACCATCCAAATTTGTTACAAAAGGTAGAACATGGTTTACTGTTTTACTTTTCTCAAAGATTAATTTGAGTTTTACTCATTATAACAATGCTGATAGCTAAGCGAGGGCCCCTGAGGGATGATGATTGTTACTGGGACTACGGAAAAGCTCGATGTGCATGGCCTGAATACTGTGAATACAGGTTCCATTTTTTATTTTATTTTTGGCTCTTCCTCCTGTTCCCAAGTTATATTAAGATTTTCACCTGATGTATGGTGATGTAGGTATGTCTTTGGTGATGTTCATTTGGGACAGAGCTGTAGGTTAAGGAATTCTTCAGCCGATGCACTCTTGCATTATGTATAGAATAAAGGTTGGCTAATCTCTTGTTTCTTCTCCATTGAACTAAAACGTAAATTGGTCTCTAGGCTTGATAATAAATTGCAAATGGCAGAATCAGGAAATACAAACGGATTCACCGCTTCAGTTCTCCTATGTTTACTACTAACTGATGCTCTCCTATATTGCTATGGTTCCCTCTTTGACAGTACTAATTCTTTATGATGTGCTTTGACTCGGTCACCTTTATTGCCATATTTTTGCCTTCAGCTCAAGTTCACATGCTTCCTGTTGAGGAAAATTTGGATCCACAGTTTGATAACTTTGTTAATATTACTTTACTCTTCACTTGATTTAGAGTTGGCATACAAAAGTGATTTACTTTACCATTATCATATAAGTTCAAATGAAAGGTTGAAACATGCTGGTTATTCAATGTTCTCATATATACATTTTTTGTTTCAAATTGTTGATAACTTTATTAGTGTAGTTTCTTATTCCAAAAGCCACATAAAGAAGTAAACATACACAGTCATGGAATCCCCAGATGCAGTGACTATCGTATCTGTCTTTTCGCACTGTATATCATACTCTGGTTCTTCATTCTTTTAAAGTATTTGTGCCTAACACATATTCAAACATAAATATAGGAATATGATCTTAGGACCTTCCAAATA
Source organism: Gossypium arboreum (assembly GCF_025698485.1). Lineage (NCBI taxonomy): Eukaryota > Viridiplantae > Streptophyta > Magnoliopsida > Malvales > Malvaceae > Gossypium > Gossypium arboreum. The sequence goes on from NC_069077.1 coordinate 134,960,862, forward strand.
CATGAAAGAATTAAAATATACACATACCAAGCACATGCTTGTATTTGACACAAACACCTGAATCAACGTAACATAAATTTGCATATTCCCTTGTGTTATCACATGACATCATTCTGCCTCATTTTTTGTGAAAATTCTGTATCTAAATATCTTCAGTTCTTCTGTTACGCTCATTGAAAACTCTGAGTATTAAATTACATAGCAATTTGGGAAATGGGTGGTGATCTTTATTATTTATCGATTCTGCTGTTGAATCTTATCTTTTAATTTTTGTTGCCACAGGTGTTCATCTGTAACCCCATAAGCTTTTTTTGACATTACCGGGCATTACAAACAAATCAAGGAGCTGCATCTCCAACAAATTTATTTTTTCGGTTGGTGTCCTGACATTCTTTCATATATCATGCAGAGTTCTGCCTTGGGTCCCTCTTAGCTTTACAGGGTAACATCAATACCAAATAGTCTCACCTTTGCAATTCATACAACACATTTTTAGCCAATTCTTTGCTGTTAAACTTCTAAATCCCATAGGCTGGAGAACAATAAACAAACCATTATTTTCATTAGTATCGGTGTAGACAACGGAATATGAATTCCTATAGAACTTACAGATGGTATTCATCCACCAGTTCAGCTTCAGATTTTGTTCATGGAGTATTAAATCAAACATGGGTAGACGTGAATTTAGAATTTGAAATATATCTTGTAAAAGATGCTTCATTGATCTTTATACATTGACATCATCAACCTCTTTTCTATGGGAAAAAAAAAATGGTGTACACCCTTTTGTCTTAGAGATTTAAACAATTTTGGGATTATACATGAAAAGTTATTGAATATTTTAACAATCAAGTACTTAAAATTCCTTTTTAGAGGGTTTATATACATATATTTGAAAGTGGGGGAAAAGTATTTTAAAGAAGATGGTAAATCTGGATAATATAATTACATGTATATGTTTGTAGTCCCCATTGCCTTGTACTGTCAAGTTGTATAGTTTAATTGGTTATTTAACTAGAAATCAACTAACACTGCAATGATGATAACCAAACAAATAATAATAACGTTTAAATGAATTGAACATGTTTGAATTGATCAAATAATAAAAGTCCAAGTACTTTATAATTCAATGATTTTCCTCTTGGAAGTGCTTTAAAAAATGAGATTCCCCCCTTTTACATTATTATTCTATCTATTGATAGTGAGTTTTTAAATTTCATAAATAGTAGTTATTTGGATTGCTTTGACGGACGCATAGACCTTGTTCGAAAATAACTTAAATAAAAATAGGAGTTTACGAACTGTTAATTAAAAATAGGAGTTTAATTAAAAAATGTATTTTTTAGTTATATTTGAACCTCGTGTCTTAATATGGGCTAATATAGATTCTAAACCTGAGTATCTTGGCAAATATATGTATGGGCAATGTTCCCTATATTATATTAAATAATAAATTTCTTTGTATCCCGTAGAACAAAGGGTTCGCGTGGCCTAATGGATAAGGCGCTCGCCTCCGGAGTGGGAGATTGTGGGTTCGAGTCCCACCGTGAACGATATCCATTTTCAGGATTTTGCTTGATTTTGTGATTTTCTCGGATACGGCAGCAGCTTATTTGGCGGCAATTTAAATTTCAAAAGTAAAAAATTGATTCCAGTGTAATCTGACCTTTTCACTTTCAATAATAAATAAGTTAGATTTCTGTACTTGACATCAAAGATCAATTAATTATAATTTTTATTTTAAATAATAATAATTTTGAAATTTTTATTTTAAATAATAATAATTGTGAAGCTTTAGTACCATTTACAAAGGTTAGGTCTTAGATTTTTTAGTATCTATATTCGAGTCTCATCAAACGCAAGTGTTATTTGTGAGTTTTTAATTTCCTTAATATGTGTGAGTTTTAATTTGGAAGGTTAATTTTAGTTCGAGTGATTCTAGTTCTTAGTCTTTTTATGTTTAATATTGTTTAATTTTACATATATTTGTGATTGATTTATGATTAACTTTATTTTTGGTTATTAACTCTTAAAAAACAATGATATTTAAAATAATTTAAAACGTGAGGAAATGTCTGCCTTGTCCCACGAATTATGGTTGGTCTGAGGTTTTATTAGGGTTCGGCAATCAACAGAAGGTAGATCTCAAATCTGGGAGTGATTATGGTTAATATTCATGCGGTAGGAGTAGATTTGGCGAATCTATAAATAATGGATGAAGAGGAGGACCCTTTGGTGTTGGGTGGAGAAGAAATTTCTGACGAATTTGTGTATGAGTTATGTCTAGTAGGGAAAGTACTTACAGAGAGTATTGTGAATTTTCCATCACTAAAGAATACGCTGGCAGATTTATGACATCCATTAAGAGGGGTGATGATCACGGAGATGGAGGACAAGCGCACCTTATTTCGCTTCTATAGTGAAGTTGATCTTAAGCGGGTCATTGACGGTATGCCATGGTTTTTTAACCGACACCTGATAATCTTTCATAAAGTAGTAAAGGGTAAGGATCTAGCAACAGTCTCATATGGGCTATAGTTTTCTGGGTACAGATTCATAATTTACCGGTTGGTTTCATGTCAGAAGGAATGACAAGACAATTAGGGAATTTTATTGGCAATTTTATGGAGTATGATGCGTCATTGATTACAAAGGGGATGAGTAAATATATGCGGATATAAGTTTTATTGGATGTTCGGAGCCCACTTAAATGGAAGAAAAAGATAAGTATTGGGAAAAACCAATTCACATATGCTTTATTCCAATATGAAAAATTGTCATTATTTTGTTTTTTATGTGGTCGTCTTGGGCATGAAGAAAGTTTTTGCTCAGTACGATTAACATTGAGCGATCAGCAAGTAGATTTTGGATGGGATATATCCCTACGGGCAACACCAAGGAGGGGAGGACAAGTAGTCAGTAAATGGTTACGAGAGGAGATTGATAATGAAAAATGGGCAAGAATGGATATAGATGGGGAGAAAACAGTAAGAAGATTCGGTGGTGATGTTACCAATCAAAAAGAAAATATTGGAGACACTGGATTGCAGGGAAGTTCAATGCGATATTCAAGAAAGCCAGCTGAGTGGAGGATAGAGAACAATAGGGGAAAGTTTGAGGGAGGGGGAAGGAAACAAATTTGGAAGATATGTTTCTAGAAGTTGTGGACGAAAAGAAAAGGCAGAGATATAATATAGAAGGGGAAGGATCTAATAATAGAAAGGAAGTAACGGAGGAAAGATTGAAAAATGCATTATCGGTGGCCGCTATCAAGCTGGCCGACCTGGCACAATGAAAATATTGAGTTGGAATGTTCGTGGCTTGGGGCAGTCACGAACAGTAAATCGTCTCAAAAACAAAGTGAGACACATTCAGCCCCAAATTTTGTTTCTAATGGAAACAAAGGTTGATAGAAGAAGGATAGAAAAAATAAGAAGGAAGTGTGGATTTGATTATGGCATTGATGTGGATGTGGAGGGCACAAGAGGGGGACTATCATTTGGCTGGAGAGATGGTATGAATCTAACATTGAAAAGTTTTTTGAAATCACATATTGATGTGGAGGTAGATGAAGGAGATGAAAAGATTGTATGGAGATTTACGGGATTCTATAGAGCGTCAGTGGAGAATAACCGCAAAGAATCATGGAATTTATTACGATATCTGAAGCGGAGAAGTGACAAATCGTGGATAGTTTTGGGAGACTTTAACGAAATTTTATTCTCTTTTGAAAAACAAGGGGACGAATAAGGAAGGAAAGACAGATGAATGCTTTTAGAGAGGTTCTCGAAGAATGTGAATTAAATGATTTAGGTTTTTCTGGGCAGTGGTATACTTGGGAAAAAGGACGATTATTTGGAAATAACATTAGGGAAAGACTGGATAGAGGGGTTGCTAATCAAGATTGGTGGGATCTTTTTAATAAATATTCGGTGTAACATTTACAGTATGCTTTTTCGGATCATCGCCCAATATTAGTGGATACGGCAGGGGATGGTATAATACAGGCTAAAAATTGTCACAGGCAATTTAGATTTAATCAGATTGGTTGTTGAATGAAGAATTGGAGAAGCAAATTCAACAGGGGTGGTCAATGAATGAGACGAATATGTTGAGGAAGCTAAGTGGGTTGGGAGATCGATTGAGCAAATGGGCGAAAAAAGAAAAAGGGGTAAGAGAACGTAGAATAAGAGATTTGAATTCCAAATTGTTAAAGTTGAGTGCTGAAGAAATCAATAACGAAGTTTTAGCAGAAATGACAGAGATTAAATTGGAGATGAATTTAGAGGCTGATAGGGAGGAGTTTTTTTTGGGAACAACGAGCACGAGCTAATAGGCTTCAAATGGGAGATAGAAATACATCATTTTTTTCATAGTTGGGCCACATATCGGAGGAAAAAAAACATAATCAAAGGGCTTGAAACTGTTTCTAGAAGATGGGTGACTGAGGTTAACGAAATCTCGAATATAGCAATAGATTATTTCAAGGATCTGTTTTTGACCAGAGAAGTTGCTAACAGCGATAATTTAATCTCAACAACGACACCTTGCATCACAGAAGAACTTAACGAGAATTTGAAGAAGGAATTTCAATCAGAAGAGATCTTAGAAGCAATAAAATCTATATCCCCTCTTAAAGCACCAGGAAATGATGGTTTTTCTGCAATTTTTTTTCAAAAGTATTGGAACATTGTGGGAGAGGAAATCACTAGGTACTGTTTGCAAATTTTAAATGGTCAACAAAATATAGAGGAGGTGAATCGCACAAGTATAGTCTTAATTCCTAAGGTGACTTCACCAAAGAACATGAGTCAGTTTCATCCCATTAGCCTTTGTAATGTGATTTACAAAATAATCTCAAAAGTGATTGTCAGTAGATTTCGTCAAGTTTTACACTATTGTATTGATGACAGTCAAGGAGCTTTCGTACCAGGACGGCAAATTACAGATAACATTTTTTTTGCCTACGAGATTTTGCATTCTTTTAAGAAAAGAAGAGAGGGTTCGAATAGAGGATTTGCTTTAAAACTCGATATGAGCAAAGCTTACGACAGGGTTGGATAGAGCTTTGTGGAGAGACTGATGAGAAGAATGGGTTTTTGTGAGGATTGGATTTCTTTTAGAATGAGGTGCATAACAAGTGTTACGTATACAGTGGTGACCAATGGAAAAAATGGAGAGGAGTTTAGACCTACAAGAGGATTAAGGCAAGGAGATCCATTAAGTCCGTATTTATTTCTTATATGTACTGAAGGTTTTTCTCGTCTTATTCAAAAAGCAAAGAGAGAGGGGAAGCTGCTAGGAGCAAAGGTGGGCAGAAGCAATATTTCAGTTACGCATTTATTTTTTACTAATGATAGTATATTGTTTGGAGAAACATCGCTTGAAGGTGCTAATACATTGAAAAGGGTAAATAATGAATATGAAGTTTTGTCGGGGCAAAAAGTCAATTTTGAAAAATCTTTGATCTATTTTAGTGGGAACGTTGAAGAAGAATTAAAGGAGCAGGTAAGCAACATTTTGGGAGTACGTATTTCTAATAATCCGGAGAAGTATTTGGGGCTTCCTACAATAGTGGGTCGAAGGAAAAAGCAAGCTTTCATCGAGATTAAAGAACATTTCAACAAACTGATAAACAATTAGAGTATTCGATTCTTAACGAAAGGAGGAAAGGAGGTATTCTTAAATTCGTTTTACAAGCTATTCCAATTTATGCGATGCAGTGTTTTAAGCTACCAGTTTCTTTTTGCAATAAACTTCAAAATATTATGTGTAAATTTTGGTGGCGTAATCCAAAAAAAAATAAAGGCATTCACTGGTGTAAATGGAGTGATATGTGCATCCCCAAAACGAAGGAAGGGTTGGGTTTTAAAAATCTATCAAGGTTTAATATGGCCCTGCTAGTGAAACAAGGTTAGAAGATTATTATGCAGCCCAACTGTTTGTTTGCAAGAATAATGAAAGTGAAATACTTTCCAAAAAGAGAGTTTATGAGTACAAGAATCGTATCTTACCCATCATTTACCTGGTGAAGCATATGGGAAGCCAGGCGTCTGTTAGAGGAGGGGATTGGCTGGAGAATCGGAAATGGCAGGAGTGTCAATATTTGGAATGATGCATGGATACCGGGAGCTGAAAACGAAAGAGTTCAATGTCAACAAATTGATATTAGGTATTCCATGGTATCTGATTTAATTGAAAGAGATTCTGTTACCTGGAAATAGGAGGAAATACATTCTCTATTCGGCGAGGAACAAATGCAGAAAATCGTCCCAATACCGCTGGCGAGCAATGAACCAGAAGATGTACTAGTTTGGAAGGAGGATAAATCAGGGATTTACACAGCTAAGACTAGTTACAGAAGGTTGAATACAACAGGGGATTGCAGAATACAACATAATCTCTTAACAAAGTTTTATACAAAACTGTGGAACCTTAAGGTGCCAAGTAAAATCATAATACATTTATGGAAAATTGCAAATGAGTTTGTGCCGGTCTTGTATAATCTGAAACTCTGAAAGCTGGTGATAAACACAACTTGTCCAGTGTGTCAAGTAGAAGAGGAAACGGTGAGCCACCTCTTTAGGGACTGTAACTTTACCTGACAAGTACTCCGGGATTTGGGAGATATCAAGGTGACATGCAATAGAGAAACAAATTGGAAAACATGGTTAGGGACTGATTTCGAGCATCTCACTGACGAGGAATGTAAAATCAAAACCACTTTGTTATGGGCTATTTGGTACAACCGAAACAGAGTGTTTCATGAGGGAAGAAGGATCCTAGTGCATGAAGTAGTGGGATTTATCAACACATACTATGTAGAAATTAAACACATGAGTGAAGTAATGAAGATTAGAACTGAGATTAACAGTAAGGAGTGGCTACCACTCAGAGGAGATGTAATAAAAATAAATTTTGATGCGTCTTTTAACCAGATCTAGCATACTTCAGTAGCTGGAGTCATTGCGCGAAATAAAGACGGGATAGTTATGGCATCAGGTACTTACCCAAGAGATAATATTGCAGATCCAACAACGACCGAGGCAAGGCCTGCTTAATGGCTGTCGCTATGGTG